>NC_041386.1:18602879-18608446 GCF_002162155.2 Triticum dicoccoides | reverse complement strand
TGCGGAGGCGGCGCGGGCGCGGGCGGCGTGCGGCGGCGGTGCTGGAGGCGTGGGAGGCGGCGGCTGGTGTGGGGCTGCAGGGGGGCGGCGGCGGGGTTATAAAGAGGGGGGCGGCGACTTGGGGGAGGGGTCAGCCTCGGGAGGCGGGTCCTCCCTGGACTCGGGCGACGGCGGCGGTCGGGACTCTTGTCCCGACCCGGCGGGGGCGGCGGCGGCTGGCTGGGCTGGCCTGCTCAGCTGGGCCCTTCGCCCAGTCGGGCGCGGGGTCTCTTTTTTTAAACAATTTCGCTGTGACAAAAAAATTCTAGAAAAATAAATAAAATTCTAAAAATGCCAAAACAAATTTTCACGGTCTAAATAAAATATTTACAACAGGATGAACATTTTCTTGGCCCTAAATGCAATTTTTGAAAACGTGCAATTTTTCCTAAATTCAAATAAAATAGCAAATAAAACATAAATAAAATCTTATTTGATTTTTTATTAAATCCCCAATTTCTATATTTTGGGAAAGTCATTTTATTCCCACTCTCATAATTTTTTATAGTAGAAATAATTGAAGATAAAATAAATAAAATCAAATGATCCTATTTTCAAAATTTGGGAAAACTCAAATATGAAAATAACGAAATCCCCAACTCTCTTTGAGGGTCCTTGAGTTGCGTGAAATTTCTAGGATCAACCAAATGCGATAAAATATGATATGCAATGATGATCTATTGTATAACATTCCAAATTGAAAATTTGGGATGTTACAGACCAACTTAGGCCAAAAGCCTAAGCTTGGGGGAATTCCAGCTTAGTCCAATGCACGTGCACTATTATTATTTTCCACACCGTTCGGTCGTGCAAGTGAATGGCAATAATGATGATTATATGATGAACTGATTGAGATGAGAAAAACTGGTATGAACTCAACCTCTCTTGTGTTGTAAATATGATTAGTTCATCGTTCCTGATCCAGCCTATTATGAAAGAAACATGTTTGCAATGACAATTAGATATTGTAGTTCCTCGTGCCATGCTTAATTAGCTAGGAGTTTATAATGGTTTACCTTGCATGCCAACATGCTATTAAAATGGTTGTGATGTGGTATGATAGGTGGTATCCTCCTTTGAACGATTCGAGTGGCTTGACTTGGCGCATGTGCACGCATGTAGTTGAAACAAAATCAACATAGCCTCTACAATATTTATGTTCATGGTGCATTATATCCTACTCATGCTTGCATTCGGTGTTGATTAATTTTAATACATGTTCATGACTGTTGTCGCTCTCTAGCTAGTCGCTTCCTAGTCTCTTTCTAGCCTTCACTTGTACTAAGCGGGAATACTGCTTGTGCATCCAATTCCATAAACCCCAAAGTTATTCCATATGAGTCCACCATACCTTCCTACATACGGTATCTACCTGTCGTTCTTAGTAAATTTGGATGTGCCAAACTCTAAACCTTCAAATAAACATTCTATTTTGTATGCTCGAATAGCTCATGTATCAACTAGGGTTGTCTGTATCCTCTATGCTAGGCGGGTTATTCTCAAGGGGAGTGGACTCCACTCCTCATTCATGATAAAATGGCTGGTCACCGGGATTCCCAGTCCCATGCTCAAATCAAATCAAAATAATTTCAAACAAAACTCCCCCAGGATTGTTGTTAGTTCGAGGCACCCGTTGTTTCGGGCAAGCCATGGATTGATGCTTGTTGGTGGTGGGGGAGTATAAACTTTACCATTCTGCTTGGGAACTGCCTATAATGTGTGTAGCATGGAAGATATCGAGATCTCTCGGTTGTTATGTTGACAACAAAAGTAACCGCTCAAAATATTATTCATCTCTATTTCAAAACCGAGCTCTTGCACCTCTACAAATCCTTGCTTCCCTCTGCGAAGGGCCTATCTATTTACTTTTATGTTGAGTCATCATCCTCTTATTAAAAAGCACTAGTTGGAGAGCACCGCTGTCATTTCCATCCATTACTATTAGTTTACATTGAGTATGACTGTGATTGGATCTCTTTTACCATGAATTACAATGTCTTGTCAGTCCTTGATCTTTAAAGGTGCTCTGCATTTATGTTTTGTGGTCTCAGAAAGGGCTAGCAAGATACCATCTTGTTATATCATATTATGATTGTTTTGGGAAAGTGTTGTCATCCGAGATTTATTATTATTGCTCGCTAGTTGATTATGCCATTGATATGAGTAAACACGAGACCTAAGTTTTATTGTGAATATGGTTAGTTCATAATCTTTGCTGAAAACTTGAATGCTGGCTTTAAATATTTACAGCAACAAGAGCAAACAGAGTTTGTAAAAGTATTTCTTTACCACTTTCAGTTTATCAACTGAATTGTTTGAGGACAAGCAAAGGTTTAAGCTTGAGGGAGTTGATACGTACGTCTTCGTCATATCTACTTTCCCAAACACTTTTTCCCTTGTTTTGGACTCTAACTTGCATGATTCGAACGGAACTAACCCGAACTGACGTTGTTTTTAGCAGAATTGCCATGGTGTTATTTTTGTGCAGAAATAAAAGTTCTTGGAATGACCTGAAAATCAACGGATATTATTTTTGGAATATATAAAAATACCGGAATAAGAATCCACGTCAGGGGGCCCACACCCTGTCCATGAGGGTGGGGGCGCGCCTACCCCCTGGGCACGCCCCCTGCCTCGTGGGCCCCCTGACGCTCCACCGACCTAAACTCCAACTCCATATATTCGTGTTCGGGGAGAAAAAAATCAGAGAGAAGGATTCATCGCGTTTTACGATACGAAGCCGCCGCCAAGCCCTAAACTCTCTCGGGGGGCTGGTTTGGAGTCCGTTCGGGGCTCCGGAGAGGGGAATCCGTCGCCATCGCCATCATCAACCTTCCTCCATCACCAATTTCATGATGCTCAGTGTCGTGCGTCAGTAATTCCATCGTAGGCTTGTGGACGGTGATGGGTTGGATGAGATTTATCATGTAATCGAGTTAGTTTTATTAGGGTTTGATCCCTAGTATCCACTATGTTCTAAGATTGATGTTGTTATGACTTTGCTATGCTTAATGCTTGTCACTAGGGCCCGAGTGCCATGATTTCAGATCTGAACCTATTATGTTTTCATGAATATATGTGAGTTCTTGATCCTATCTTGCAAGTCTATAGTCACCTATTATGTGTTATGATCCGTTAACCCTGAAGTGACAATAATCGGGATACTTACCGGTGATGACCGTAGTTTGAGGAGTTCATGTATTCACTATGTGTTAATGCTTTAGTCTAGTACTCTATTAAAAGGAGGCCTTAATATCTCTTAGTTTCCAATAGGACCCCGCTGCCACGGGAGGGTAGGGCAAAAGATGTCATTGATGACCCACAAGTATAGGGGATCTATCGTAGTCCTTTCGATAAGTAAGAGTGTCGAACCCAACGAGGAGGAGAAGGAAATGATAAGCGGTTTTCAGCAAGGTATTCTCTGCAAGCACTGAAATTATCGATAACAGATAGTTTTGTGATAAGGTAATTGGTAACAAGTAGCAAGTAATAAAAGTAAATAAGGTACAACAAGATGGCCCAATCCTTTTTGTAGCAAAGGACAAGCCTGGAGAAACTCTTATATGAAGGAAAGCGCTGCCGAGGACACATGGGAATTATCATCAAGCTAGTTTTCATCACGTTGATATGATTCACGTTCGGTACTTTGATAATCTGATATGTGTGTTGACCGGTGCTTGGGTACTGTCCTTACTTGGACAAGTATCCCACTTATGATTAACCCCCATTGCAAGCATCCGCAACTACAACAGAAGTATTAAGGTGAACCTAACCATAGCATGAAACATATGGATCCAAATCAGCCCCTTACGAAGCAACACATAAACTAGGGTTTAAGCTTCTGTCACTCTAGTAACCCATCATCTACTTATTACTTCCCAATGCCTCCCTCTAGGCCCAAACAATGGTGAAGTGTCATGTAGTCGACATTCACATGACACCACTAGAGGGATGACAACATACATCTCATCAAAATATCGAACGAATACCAAATTCACATGACTACTAATAGCAAGACTTCTCCCATGTCCTCAGGAACAAACGTAACTACTCACAAAGCATATTCATGTTCATAACCAGAGGGGTATTAATATGCATAATGGATCTGAACATATGATCTTCCACCAAGTAAACCAACTAGCATCAACTACAAGTAGTAATCAACACTACTAGCAACCCATAGGTACAAATCTGAGGTTTGGATACAAAGATTGGATATAAGAGATGAACTAGGGTTTGAGATGAGATGGTGCTGGTGAAGATGTTGACGGAGATTGACCCCCTCCCGATGAGAGGATCGTTGGTGATGACGATGGTGATGGTTTACCCCTCCCGGGGGAAGTTTTACCAGCAGAACAGCTCCGCCGAAGCCCTATATTTGTTCCGCCAAGGTTCCACCTCGTGGTGGCGGAGTCTCGTCCCGAAAGCTTGCTTATGAATTTTTCCTCAATGAAAGACTCCATATAGCAGAAGATGGGCATCGGAGGGCCACCAGGGGGCCCACGAGGCAGGGGGCGCACCCAGTGGGGTAGGGCGCGCCCCCCACCCTCGTGGCCAGGGTGTGGCCCCCCTCTGGAACTTCTTGCGCTCAGTATTTTTTATATATTCTGGAAATAGCTTCCGTGAAGTTTCAGGACTTTTGGAGCTGTGCAGAATAGGTCTCCAATATTTGCTCCTTTTCCAGCCCAGAATCCCAGCTGTCGGCATTCTCCCTCTTCATGTAAACCTTGTAAAATAAGAGATAATAGGCATAAGTATTGTGACATAATGTGTAATAACAGCCCTTAATGCAATAAATATCGATATAAAAGCATGATGCAAAAGGGATGTATCAACTCCCCCAAGCTTAGACCTCGCTTGTCCTCAACCGAAAGCCGAAATCGAAAAATATGTCCACATGTTTAGTGATAGAGGTGTCGATAAAAATAAAATACGGACATGAGGGCATCATGATCATTCTTAGAACAGCAATATATATATATATATATATATATATATATATATATATATATATATATATATATTTGTTGGGTAACGTAGTAATTTCACAATTTTCCTACGCACACACAAGATCATGGTGATGCATAGCAACGAGGGGAGAGTGTGATCTACGTACCCTTGTAGATCGACAACGGAAGCGTTTGGTTGATGTAGTCGTACGTCTTCACGGCCCGACCGATCAAGCACCGAAACTACGGCACCTCCGAGTTTTAGCACACGTTCAGCTCGATGACGATCCCCGGACTCTGATCCAGCAAAGTGTCGGGGAAGAGTTCCGTCAGCACGACGGCGTGGTGACGATCTTGATGTACTACTGTCGCAGGGCTTCGCCTAAGCACCGCTACAATAGTATCGAGGACTATGGTGGCAGGGGGCGCCGCACACGGCTAAGAATAAGATCACGTAGATCAACTTGTGTGTCTCTGGGGTTCCCCTGCCTCCGTATATAAAGGATCAAAGGGGGGGGTGCGGCCGGCCTAGGAGAGGCGCGCCAGGAGGAGTCCTACTCCCTCTGGGAGTAGGATCCC
>NC_041386.1:18571330-18602632 GCF_002162155.2 Triticum dicoccoides | reverse complement strand
CTAGTTGGAATAGGATTCGTGGAGGGGGGAAAAGAGAGAGGGGGGGCGGCCCCCTCTCCTTGTCTTATTCGGACCAAGGGAGGGGAGGGGCGCGCGGCCTATCTTGGGCTGCCCCTTCTCTTTTCCACTAAGGCCCATATAGCTCCCGGGGGGTTCCGGTAACCTCCCGGTACTCCGGTAAAATCCCGATTTCACCTGGAACACTTCCGATATCCAAACATAGGCTTCCAATATATCAATCTTTATGTCTCGACCATTTCGAGACTCCTCGTCATGTCCGTGATCACATCCGGGACTCCGAACAACCTTCGGTACATCAAAACGTATAAACTCATAATATAACTGTCATCGAAACCTTAAGCGTGCGGACCCTACGGGTTCGAGAACAATGTAGACATGACCGAGACACGTCTCCGGTCAATAACCAATAGCGGGACCTGGATGCCCATATTGGCTCCTACATATTCTATGAAGATCTTTATCGGTCAGACCGCATAACAACATACGTTGTTCCCTTTGTCATCGATATGTTACTTGCCCGAGATTCGATCGTCGGTATCCAATACCTAGTTCAATCTCATTACCGGCAAGTCTCTTTACTCGTTCCGTAATACATCATCTCGCAACTAACTCATTAGTTGCATTGCTTGCAAGGCTTAAGTGATGTGCATTATCGAGAGGGCCCAGAGATACCTCTCCAACGATCGAGTGACAAATCCTAATCTCGAAATACGTCAACCCACCATGTACCTTTGGAGACACCTGTAGAGCACCTTTATAATCACCCAGTTACGTTGTGACGTTTGGTAGCACACAAAGTGTTCCTCCGGCACACGGGAGTTACATAATCTCATAGTCATAGGAACATGTATAAGTCATGAAGAAAGCAATAGCAACATACTAAACGATCAGGTGCTAAGCTAAAGGAATGGGTCATGTCAATCAGATCATTCAACTAATGATGTGATCCCGTTAATAAAATGACAACTCTTTGTCCATGGTTAGAAAACATAACCATCTTTGATTAACGAGCTAGTCAAGTGGAGGCATACTAGTGACACTCTGTTTGTCTATGTATTCACACATGTATTATGTTTCCGGTTAATACAATTCTAGCATGAATAATAAACCTTTATCATGATATAAGGAAATAAATAATAACTTTATTATTGCCTCTAGGGCATATTTCCTTTAGTCTCCCACTTGCACTAGAGTCAATAATCTAGATTACACAGTAATGATTCTAACACCCATGGAGCTTTGGTGTTGATCATGTTTTGCTCGTGGAAGAGGCTTAGTCAGCAGGTCTGCTACATTCAGATCCGTATGTATCTTGCAAATCTCTATGTCTCCCACCTGGACTAGATCCCGGATGGAATTGAAGTGTCTCTTGATGTGTTTGGTCCTCTTGTGAAATCTGGATTCCTTTGCCAAGGCAATTGCACCAGTATTGTCACAAAAGATTTTCATTGGACCCGATGCACTAGGTATGACACCTAGATCGGATATGAACTCCTTCATCCAGACTCCTTCGTTTGCTGCTTCCGAAGAAGCTATGTACTCCGCTTCACATGTAGATCCCGCCACGACGCTTTGTTTAGAACTGCACCAACTGACAGCTCCATCGTTTAATGTAAATACATATCCGGTTTGCGATTTAGAATCGTCCGGTTCAGTGTCGAAGCTTGCATCAACGTAACCGTTTACGATGAGCTCTTTGTCACCTCCATATACGAGAAACATATCCTTAGTCCTTTTCAGGTATTTCAGGATGTTCTTGACCGCTGTCCAGTGATCCACTCCTGGATTACTTTGGTACCTCCCTGCTAAACTTATAGCAAGGCACACATCAGGTCTGGTACACAGCATTGCATACATGATAGAGCCTATGGCTGAAGCATAGGGAACATCTTTCATTTTCTCTCTATCTTCTGCAGTGGTCGGGCATTGAGTCTGACTCAACTTTACACCTTGTAACACAGGCAAGAACCCTTTCTTTGCTTGATCCATTTTGAACTTCTTCAAAATCTTGTCAAGGTATGTGCTTTGTGAAAGTCCAATTAACCGTCTTGATCTATCTCTATAGATCTTTATGCCTAATATGTAAGCAGCTTCACCGAGGTCTTTCATTGAAAAACTCTTATTCAAGTATCCCTTTATGTTGTCCAGAAATTCTATATTATTTCCAATTAGTAATATGTCATCCACATATAATATCATAAATGCTACAGAGCTCCCACTCACTTTCTTGTAAATACAGGCTTCTCCGAAAGTCTGTATAAAATGCTTTGATCACACTATCAAAGCATTTATTCCAACTCCGAGAGGCTTGCACCAGTCCATAAATGGATCGCTGGAGCTTGCACACTTTATTAGCTCCCTTTGGATCGACAAAACCTTCCGGTTGCATCATATACAACTCTTCTTCCAGAAATCCATTCAGGAATGCAGTTTTGACATCCATCTACCAAATTTCATAATCATAAAATGCGGAAATTGCTAACATGATTCGGACAGACTTAAGCATCGCTACGGGTGAGAAGGTCTCATTGTAGTCAACTCCTTGAACTTGTCGAAAACCTTTTGCGACAAGTCGAGCTTTGTAGACAGTAATATTACCGTCAGCGTCAGTCTTCTTCTTGAAGATCCATTTATTATCAATTGCTTGTCGATCATCGGGCAAGTCAACCAAAGTCCATACTTTGTTCTCATACATGGATCCCATCTCAGATTTCATGGCTTCAAGCCATTTTGCGGAATCTGGGCTCACCATCGCTTCTTCATAGTTCATAGGTTCATCATGATCTAGCAGCATGATTTCCAAAATAGGATTACCGTACCACTCTGGCGCGGATCTCACTCTGGTTGATCTACGAGGTTCAGTAGTATCTTGTCCTGAAGTTTCATGATCAGTATCATTAGCTTCCTCACTAATTGGGGTAGGTGTCGCAGAAACAGTTTTCTGTGATGTACTACTTTCTAATAAGGGAGTAGGTACAGTTACCTCATCAAGTTCTACTTTCCTCCCACTCACATCTTTCGAGAGAAACTCTTTCTCTAGAAAGTTTCCGAATTTAGCAACAAAAGTCTTGCCTTCGGACCTGTGATAGAAGGTGTATCCAATAGTTTCCTTTGGATATCCTATGAAGACACATTTCTCCGATTTGGGTTCGAGCTTATCAGGTTGAAGCTTTTTCACATAAGCATCGCAGCCCCAAACTTTCAGAAACGACAACTTTGGTTTCTTGCCAAACCATAGTTCATAAGGCGTCGTCTCAACGGATTTTGATGGTGCCCTATTTAACGTGAATGCGGCCGTCTCTAAAGCATAACCCCAAAATGATAGCGGTAAATCAGTAAGAGACATCATAGATCGCACCATATCTAGTAAAGTACGATTACGACGTTCGGACACACCATTACGCTGTGGTGTTCCAGGTGGCGTGAGTTGTGAAACTATTCCGCATTGTTTCAAATGTACACCAAACTCGTAACTCAAATATTCTCCTCCACGATCAGATCGTAGAAACTTTATTTTCTTGTTACGATGATTTTCAACTTCACTCTGAAATTCTTTGAACTTTTCAAATGTTTCAGACTTATGTTTCATTAAGTAGATATACCCATATCTGCTTAAGTCATCTGTGGAGGTGAGAAAATAACGATATCCGCCACGAGCCTCAATATTCATTGGACCACATACATCTGTATGTATGATTTACAACAAATCTGTTGCTCTCTCCATAGTACCGGAGAACGGTGTTTTAGTCATCTTGCCCATGAGGCACGGTTCGCAAGTACCAAGTGATTCATAATCAAGTGGTTCCAAAAGTCCATCAGTATGGAGTTTCTTCATGCGCTTTACACTGATATGACCTAAACGGCAGTGCCACAAATAAGTTGCACCATCATTATCAACTTTGCATCTTTTGGCTTCAACATTATGAATATGTGTGTCACTACTATCGAGATTCAATAAAAATAGACCACTCTTCAAGGGTGCATGACCATAAAAGATATTACTCATATAAATAGAACAACCATTATTCTCTGATTTAAATGAAGAACCGTCTCGCATCAAACAAGATCCAGATATAATGTTCATGCTCAAGACTGGCACCAAATAACAATTATTTAGGTCTAATACTAATCTCGAAGATTGATGTAGAGGTAGCATGCCGACCGCGATCACATCGACTTTGGAACCGTTTCCCACGCGCATCGTCACCTCGTCCTTAGCCAATCTTCGCTTAATCCGTAGTCCCTGTTTCGAGTTGCAAATATTAGCAACAGAACTAGTATCAAATACCCAGGTGCTACTGCGAGCATTAGTAAGGTACACATCAATAACATGTATATCACATATACCTTTGTTCACCTTGCCATCCTTCTTATCCGCCAAATACTTGGGGCAGTTCCGCTTCCAGTGACCAGTCTGCTTGCAGTAGAAGCACTCAGTTTCAGGCTTAGGTCCAAACTTGTGTTTCTTCTCTTGAGCAGCAACTTGCTTGCTATTCTTCTTGAAGTTCCCCTTCTTCTTCCCTTTGCCCTTTTTCTTGAAACTAGTGGTCTTGTTGACCATCAACACTTGATGCTCCTTTTTGATTTCTACCTCCGCAACTTTCAGCATTGCGAAGAGCTCGGGAATAGTCTTATTCATCCCTTGCATATTATAGTTCATCACGAAGCTCTTGTAGCTTGGTGGCGGTGATTGGAGAATTCTGTCAATGACGCAATCATCTGGAAGATTAACTCCCATCTGAATCAAGTGATTATTATACCCAGACATTTTGAGTACATGCTCACTAACAGAACTGTTCTCCTCCATCTTGCAGCTATAGAACTTATTGGAGACTTCATATCTCTCAATCCAGGCATTTGCTTGAAATATTAACTTCAACTCCTGGAACATCTCATATGCTCCATGACGTCAAAACGTCGTTGAAGTCCCGATTCTAAGCCGTAAAGCATGGCACACTGAACTATCGAGTAGTCATCAGCTTTGCTCTGCCAGACGTTCATAACATCTGGTGTTGCTCCTGCAGTAGGCCTGGAACCCAGCGGTGCTTCCAGGACGTAATTCTTCTATGCAGCAATGAGGATAATCCTCAAGTTACGGACCTAGTCCGTGTAATTGCTACCATCATCTTTCAACTTTGCTTTCTCAAGGAATGCATTAAAATTCAACGGAACAACAGCACGGGCCATCTATCTACAATCAAACATACATGAGCAAGATACTATCAGGTACTAAGTTCATGATAAATTTAAGTTCAATTAGTCAAATTACTTAAAGAACTCCACTTAGATAGACATCCCTCTAATCCTCTAAGTGATCACGTGATCCAAATCAACTAAACCATGTCCGATCATCACGTGAGATGGAGTAGTTTCATTGGTGAACATCACTATGTTGATCATATCTACTATATGATTCACGCTCGACCTTTCGGTCTCCGTGTTCCGAGGCCATATCTGTATATGCTTGGCTCGTCAAGTATAACCTGAGTATTCCGCGTGTGCAACTGTTTTGCACCCGTTGTATTTGAACGTAGAGCCTATCACACCCGACCATCACGTGGTGTCTCAGCACGAAGAACTTTCGCAACGATGCATACTCAGGGAGAACACTTCTTGATAATTTAGTGAGAGATCATCTTATAATGCTACTGTCAATCAAAGCAAGATAAGATGCATAAAAGATAAACATCACATGCAATCAATATAAGTGATATGATATGGCCATCATCATCTTGTGCCTGTGATCTCCATCTCTGAAGCACCGTCATGATCACCATCGTCACCGGCGCGACACCTTGATCTCCATCGCAGCATCGTTGTCGTCTCGCCAATTTTATGCTTCCACGACTATCGCTACCGCTTAGTGATAAAGTAAAGCATTACAGCGCGATTGCATTGCATACAATAAAGCGACAACTATATGGCTCCTGCCAGTTGCCGATAACTCGGTTACAAAACATGATCATCTCATACAATAAAATTTAGTATCATGTCTTGACCATATCACATCACAACATGCCCTGCAAAAACAAGTTAGACGTCCTCTACTTTGTTTGTTGCAAGTTTTACGTGGCTGCTACGGGCTTAAGCAAGAACCAGTCTTACCTACGCATCAAAACCACAACGATAGTTTGTCAAGTTGATGCCGTTTTAACCTTCGCAAGGACCGGGCGTAGCCACACTCGGTTCAACTAAAGTTGGAGAAACAGTCACCCGCAAGCCACCTATGTGCAAAGCACGTCGGGAGAACCGGTCTCGCGTAAGCGTACGCGTAATGTCGGCCCGGGCCGCTTCATCCAACAATACCGCCGAACCAAATTATGACATGCTGGTAGGCAGTATGACTTATATCGCCCACAACTCACTTGTATTCTACTCGTGCACATAACATCAAACCATAAAACCTAGGCTCTGATACCACTGTTGGGTAACGTAGTAATTTCAAAATTTTCCTATGCACACACAAGATCATGGTGATGCATAGCAACGAGGGGAGAGTGTGATCTACGTACCCTTGTAGATCGACAACGGAAGCGTTTGGTTGATGTAGTCGTACGTCTTCACGGCCCGACCGATCAAGCACCGAAACTACGGCACCTCCGAGTTTTAGCACACGTTCAGCTCGATGACGATCCCCGGACTCTGATCCAGCAAAGTGTCGGGGAAGAGTTCCGTCAGCATGACAGCGTGGTGACGATCTTGATGTACTACTGTCGCAGGGCTTCGCCTAAGCACCGCTACAATATTATCGAGGACTATGGTGGCAGGGGGCGCCGCACATGGCTAAGAATAAGATCACGTGGATCAACTTGTGTGTCTCTGGGGTTCCCCTGCCTCCGTATATAAAGAATCAAAGGGGGATGCGGCCGGCCTAGGAGAGGCGCGCCAGGAGGAGTCCTACTCCCTCTGGGAGTAGGATTCCCCCCCCCCAATCCTAGTTGGAATAGGATTCGCGAAGGGGGGAAAAGAGAGAGGGGGGCCGGCCCCCTCTCCTTGTCTTATTCGGACCAATGGAGGGGAGGGGCGCGTGGCCCATCTTGGGCTGCCCCTTCTATTTTCCACTAAGGCCCACTAAGGCCCATATAGCTCCCGGGGGGTTCCGGTAACCTCCCGGTACTCCGGTAAAATCCCGATTTCACCCAGAACACTTGCGATATCCAAACATAGGCTTCCAATATATCAATCTTTATGTCTCGACCATTTCGAGACTCCTCGTCATGTCCGTGATCACATCCGGGACTCCGAACAACCTTCGGTACATCAAAACTTATAAACTCATAAAATAACTATCATCGAAACCTTAAGCGTGCGGACCCTACGGGTTCGAGAACAATGTAGACATGACCGAGACACATCTCCGGTCAATAACCAATAGCGGGACCTGGATGCCCATATTGGCTCCTACCTATTCTACAAAGATCTTTATCGGTCAGACCGCATAACAACATACGTTGTTCCCTTTGTCATCGGTATGTTACTTGCCCGAGATTCGATCGTCGGTATCCAATACCTAGTTCAATCTCGTTACCGGCAAGTCTCTTTACTCATTCCGTAATACATCATCTCGCAACTAACTCATTAGTTGCATTGCTTGCAAGGCTTAAGTGATGTGCATTACCGAGAGGGCCCAGAGATACCTCTCCGACGATCGGAGTGACAAATCCTAATCTCGAAATACGTCAACTCAACATGTACCTTTGGAGACACCTGTAGAGCACCTTTATAATCACCCAGTTACGTTGTGACGTTTGGTAGCACACAAAGTGTTCCTCCGGCACACGGGAGTTACATAATCTCATAGTCATAGGAACATGTATAAGTCATGAAGAAAGCAATAGCAACATACTAAATGATCAGGTGCTAAGCTAATGGAATGGGTCATGTCAATCAGATCATTCAACTAATGATGTGATCCCGTTAATCAAATGACAACTCTTTGTCCATGGTTAGGAAACATAACAATCTTTGATTAACGAGCTAGTCAAGTAGAGGCATACTAGTGACACTCTGTTTGTCTATGTATTCACACATGTATTATGTTTCCGGTTAATACAATTCTAGCATGAATAATAAACCTTTATCATGATATAAGGAAATAAATAATAACTTTATTATTGCCTCTAGGGCATATTTCCTTCAATATTGTCATATGATCTCTTATGCTAAAGTAACAATTCTATCACAATTTCAAGTATGAATCATAAACCTCATTGAGAACCAACAAACTCTAATCTCAGTCATTGAGGCAATTGCAATTAATCATAATGTAGGAAAGAGTGAATATAAGGGCTTTTCAGCAAGTCCACATACTCAGCCATCTTTTAGTCTTTCACAATTGCTAACACTCACGCAATATTTATGGGTATGAAGTTTTAATCAGACACAGAGAAAGATAGGGGCTTATAGTTTTGCCTCCCAACGTTTTACCTTAAGGGTAATGTCAACAATAATAGTTCATGATGACTCACATCCAATTAGCTATATATATCAGGATCTTTCCAACATATTGTGCTTGCCAAAGGATAAAATGTAAAAAGGAAAGGTGAACATCACCATGACTCTTATGTAAGGTAGAAGATAAAAGTAAAAGATAGGCCCTTCGCAGAGGGAAGCAGAGGTTGTCATGCGCTTTTATAGTTGGATGCACAAAATCTTAATGTGAAAGAACATCACTTTATATTGCCACTTGTGATATGGACCTTTATTATGCAGTCCGTCGCTTTTATTTCTTCCATATCAGAAGATCATATAAAGCTTATTTTCTCCCACACTAATAAGTCATACATATTTAGAGAGCAATTTTTTATTGCTTGCACCGATGACAACTACTTGAAGGATCTTACTCAATCCATAGGTAGATATGGTGGACTCTCATGGCAAAATTGGGTTTAGGGATATTTGGAAGCACAAGTAGTATCTCTACTTGGTGCAAATAAATTGGCTAGCATGAGAGGGAAAGGCAAGCTCAACATGTTGGATGATCCATGACAATATAATTCATCTCAGATGGAAGAAAACATAACCCATTACGTTTTCTTCCTTGTCCAACATCAACTCTTAGCATGTCATACTTTAATGAGTGCTCACAATCATAAAAGATGTCCAAGACAGTATATTTATATGTGAACCTCTCTTTCTTTATTACTTCCTATTCATTGCAACGATAACCAAAACTATGTTTGTCAACTCTCAACAACTTTTATTCATCATACTCTTTGTATCTGAGCTCATTACTCTCCATAAGATCCATATGATCTCTTTGTTTCTTTTTATTTCTTCTCTTTCTATTTTATTCCCTTAAGATGATAGCAAAATAATCAAGCCCTTGACTCAACACTAATCTTTATTATATATAGCTCACAGACTCGATTACATAGGAAGATCATAAAGAAAAACTCACAACTAGATCATACTAAAACTTTATTTTACTAGATCAAGATATTATCAAAAGGAACGAACTAAGAAAAATGGTAAGGATAAAGTTATGGTGATACGATACCGGGGCACTCCCCCAAGCTTGGCCGTTGCCAAGGGGAGTGCCCATACCAGATACCTAGTTCTTCTTTGTCGGTGGAGAAGGTGATGGTTTTGTTGATGGCGTAGGCTTCTTCCTTAATTTGCACTTGAGGACAGAATTTTGATCCCTTATATCATCGATCTCCTGCTCAAGGCTTAATATCTTTTTGCATAATTCCTTATTGTTTTCCTGCAAGAGGCGAAAAGGGATAAACTCGATCTTAGGTTTCTTTACTCTATCAGGGAGGCTTGACTTTTTGAACTCCACATGCATGTCCCCAGGTTGAGGTAATGGAACTTCATCTTCGTCTGAGCTCGTCTCCTCTTTTCCCTTGGGTTCATAGTCCTCTTCTTCTTCCGTAGTCCAACCATAATGCTCCACGTCCCCATAGACTTTAGGATCTACAAGGTAATCAGCCACATAGCTTTCCCCTTCCGAATCCTGGGATGACATATTGCTCTAATCTGCAGCAGGACAGATCGAAACAAAGACAGGAGATATTTGTGTGATAGGGAGGTCAAAACCTTCGGGAGGTTATATAATGAATTTTTACCGACCAAAAGAACTATCATGCAAGAAAACAGGGTCCGGAGAGCGCACGAGGAGCCCACGAGGCAAGGGGGCGCGCCCAGGGGGGTAGGGTGCGCCTCCCACCCTCGTGGGAGCCTCATGTCCTTTCAGGTCTGCTTCTTGTTTTTCTATTTTTTCTAATTATTCCAAAAAGGAGAAAAATTGCCATTAGAATTGTTTTGGAGTCGGTTTACTTACCGTACCACATACCTATTCCTTTTCGGAGTCTGAAACGTTCTGGAAAGTGTCCCTTATGTATTCCTCCGGGGTTACGGTTTCAATGATATTAGTTTCAACATTTATAGGATTACCTGAGATATAATGTTTAATTCTTTGACCATTCACCACCCTCGGATTTGTGCCTTCGAAGTTGTTGATTTTTATGGCACCAGAACGATATACCTCCTCGATAATGTAAGGACCTTCTCATTTAGAGAGGAGTATGCCTGCAAAAAATCTTAAACGAGAGTTGTATAGCAATAGATAATCACCTACATTAAACTCACGCTTTTGTATCCATGTATCATGCCATCTTTTAACTTTTTCTTTAAACAGCTTGGCATTTTCATAAGCCTGGGTTCTCCAATCATCAAGTGAGATAATGTCAAATAACCTCTTTTCACTGGCAAGTTTGAAGTCATAGTTGAGCTCTTTGATGGCCCAATATGACTTATGTTCTAATTCAAGAGGTAAGTGACATGCTTTACCATAAACCATTTTATATGGAGACATACCCATAGGATTTTTATATGCAGTTCTATAGGCCCATAATGCATCATCAAGTTTCTTGGACCAATTCTTTCTAGATCTATTAACATTCTTTTGCAAAATTAATTTGAGCTCTCTATTACTCAATTCTACTTGACCACTAGACTGTGGGTGATTAGGAGATGCAATCCTATGATTAATGTCATACTTAGCAAGCATTTTACGAAAGGCACCATGAATAAAATGTGAACCACCATCAGTCATTAAATATCTAGGGACTCCAAACCTTGGGAAAATAAATTCTTTAAGCATCTTAATAGAGGTGTTATGATCAACACTACTAATTGGAATAGCTTCTACCCACTTAGTAACGTAATCAACAGCAACTAAAATATGTGTATACCCATTAGAGGAAGGAAAGGGTCCCATATAATCAAAGCCCCAAACATCAAATGGTTCGGTAACAAGTGAATAATTCATAGGCATTTCTTGACGTCTACTGATATTACCAATTCTTTGACATTCATCACAAGACAATACAAACTTACGGGCATCCTTGAAGAGAGTAGGCCAATAAAAACCGGACTATAATACCTTGTGTGCAGTTCTATCTCCAGCATCGTGTCCTCCATAAGCCTCGGAGTGACACTTGCGTAGGATCTGTTCCTGCTCATGCTCAGGTACATAACGTCTAATAATACCATATACTCCTTCTTTATAAAGATGTGGGTCATCCCAAAAGTAATGTCTCAAATCATAGAAGAACTTTTTATTTTGCTGGTATGTGAAACTAGGTGGTATAAATTTAGCAACAATATAATTAGCATAATCATCATACCATGGAGCGGTACGGGAAGCATTTATGACACTTAATTGTTCATTAGGAAAGCTATCATCAATAGGTAGTGGGTCATCAAGAACATTTTCTAACCTAGACAGGTTATCTGCAACGGGGTTCTCAGCTCCCTTCCTATCAATAATATGCAAATCAAATTCTTGTAGAAGGAGAACCCATCTAATAAGTCTAGGTTTAGCATCTTTCTTTTCCATAAGGTATTTAATAGCAGCATGATCAGTGTGAATAGTTACTTTAGAATCAACAATATAAGGTCTGAACTTATCACAAGCAAATACAACTGCTAAGAATTCCTTTTCAGTAGTAGCATAATTTTTCTGGGCATTGTCTAGAGTTTTACTAGCATATTGAATAACATTTAATTTCTTATCAACTATTTGCCCTAGAACAGCACCTATAGCATAATCACTAGCATCACACATAATTTCAAAGGGTAAATTCTAATCAGGTGGCTGAACAATAGGTGCAGAAATCAATGCTTTCTTAAGTATTTCAAATGCTTCTACAGAATCATCATCAAAGACAAAAGGAATATCTTTTTGTAATAGATTAGTTAGAGGCTGAGAAATTTTTGAGAAGTCCTTAATGAACCTCTTATAAAAACCGGCATGACCGAGAAAACTTCTTATACCTTTAATGTCCTTGGGACATGGCATCTTTTCAATAGCATCAACTTTAGCTTTGTCAACTTCAATACCTCTTTCAGAAATTTTATGCCCCAAGACAATACCTTCATTAACCATAAAGTGGCACTTCTCCTAATTCAAGACAAGATTAGTTTCTTCACATCTCTGCAAAACTTGATCAAGGTTGCTTAAGCAATCATCAAAAGAGGATCCATAAACGGAGAAATCGTCCATGAAAATCTCACATATCTTTTCACAAAAGTCAGAGAATATAGCCATCATGCATCTTTGGAAGGTAGCAGGTGTATTACATAAACCAAAAGGCATACGTCTATAAGCAAAAGTACCGAAAGGGCAAGTAAAAGTGATCTTTGATTGATGATGTCTACTACACAACCTTCTTCTTGTAGACGTTGTTGGGCCTCCAAGTGCAGAGGTTTGTAGGACAGTAGCAAATTTCCCTCAAGTGGATGACCTAAGGTTTATCAATTCGTAGGAGGCGTAGGATGAAGATGGTCTCTCTCAAGCAACCCTGCAACCAAATAACAAAGAGTCTCTTGTGTCCCCAACACACCCAATACAATGGTAAATTGTATAGGTGCACTAGTTCGGCGAAGAGATGGTGAAACAAGTGGTATATGGATGGTAGATAAAGGTATTTGTAATCTGAAATTATAAAAACAGCAAGGTAGCAAGTGATAAAAGTGAGCGTAAACGGTATTGCAATGATAGGAAATAAGGCCTAGGGTTCATACTTTAGCTAGTGTAAGTTCCCTCAACAATACTAACATAATTGGATCACATAACTATCCCTCAACATGCAACAAAGAGTCACTCCAAAGTCACTAATAGTTGAGAACGAACGAAGAGATTATGGTAGGGTACGAAACCACCTCAAAGTTATTCTTTCCAATCAATCCGTTGGGCTATTCCTATAAGTGTCACAAACAGCCCTAGAGTTCATACTAGAATAACACCTTAAGATACAAATCAACCAAAACCCTAATGTCACCTAGATACTCCAATGTCACCTCAAGTATCCGTGGGCATGGTTATACGATATGCATCACACAATCTCAATTCATCTATTCAACCAACACAAAGGACCTCAAAGAGTGCCCCAAAGTTCTACCAGAGAATCATGACGAAAACGTGTGCCAACCCCTATGCATAGGTTCCCAATGTCACGAAACCCGCAAGTTGGTCACCTTAACATACATCAAGTGGCACGTGGTATCCCATTGTCACCACAGATATCCACAGCAAGAGATACATCAAGTGTTCTCAAGTCTTTAAAACTCAATCCGATAAGATTACTTCAAAGGGGAAACTCGATTTATTACAAGAGAGAAGAGGGGGGAAGAAACATCATAGGATCCAAATATAATAGCAAAGCTCGCGATACATCAAGATCGTATCATCTCAAGAACACGAGAGAGAAAGAGAGAGAGAGAGAGATCAAACACATAGCTACTGGTACATACCCTCAGCCCCGAGGGAGAACTGCTCCCTCCCCGTCATGGAGAGCACTGGGATCATGAAGATGGCCACCGGTGAGGGTTCCCCCCTCCGGCAGGGTGCCGGAACAGGGTCCCGATTGGTTTTTGGTGGCTACGGAGGCTTCTGGTGGCGGAACTCCCGATCTATGTTGCGTTCTGGAAGTTTTAGGTCACGTAGGTATATATGTGTGCAGGAGGTACGTCAGGGGAGCCACGGGGGCCCCACGAGACAGGGGGCGCGCCCTGGGGGGCGCCCCCACCCTCGTGAGCACCTCGTTCCTTCCTTGACGTGGGGTCCAAGTCCATCAGGTGTGTTTTCTTCCCAAAATAACTTCTCTAGTTGATTTCGTTCCGTTTCGACTCCGTCTAATATTCCTTTTCTTCGAAACACTGAAATAGGCATAAAACAGCAAATCTGGGCTGGGCCTCCGGTTAATAGGTTAGTCCCAAAAATAATATAAAAGTGGAAAATAAAGCCCAATATTGCCCAAAACAGTAGATAATATAGCATGGAGCAATCAAAAATTATAGATACGTTGGAGACGTATCAATTGATCATCAGCTGACACGGGTATTTGAGGGAAGCCAGAGTAACCATATAGAAAGCAAAAATGTGTATGTTTGGATAATCTTTCTAGCATTTGATCAATAAAAGGTAAGGGGTAATGATCCTTTTTAGTAGCCTTATTTAATTTGCGGAAATCAATTACCATCCTATAACCCGTAATAAGTCTTTGCGGGATCAATTCATCTTTATCATTAGGAACAACAGTAATGCCTCCCTTATTAGGGACACAATGAACAGGACTTACCCACTGACTATCAGCAATGGGATAAATTATATATACCTGCCTTAAGGAGCTTTAATATTTCTTTTCTTACCACTTCTTTCATCTTAGGATTCAGCCGTCGTTGATGATCAGTAACTGGTTTGGCGTCTTCCTCCAAATTTATTTTGTGTTGACATAGATTAGGACTAATGCCCTTAAGATCATCAAGAGCATATCCAATAGCAGCACGGTACTTCTTCAGAGTTTTCAATAATTTCTCTTCCTCCTTCTCTGAAAGGTTAGCACTAATAATAACATGATATATTTTCTTTTCATCAAGATAAGCATATTTAAGAGTATCAGGTAATGGTTTAAGCTCAAACACGGGATCACCCTTGGGTGGAGGAGGATCCCCTAGGATTTCAACAGGCAAATTGTGTTTCAGAATAGGTCCCTGTTTAAAGAATACTTCATCTATTTCCCTTCTTTCATTCATGAACATATCATTTTCATGGTCTAGCAAATATTGTTCTAATGGATCAGTGGGAGGCATGGCAATAGAAGCAAGACCAATAATTTCATCTTTACTAGGCAATTCTTTATCATGGGGTTGCCTACGAAATTTAGCAAAATTGAACTCATGAGACATATCCCCTAAACCAACAGAAACAATATCCTTATTGCAGTCTATCTTAGTATTGACAGTATTTAAGAGGGGTCTACCAAATATAATGGGACAAAAGCTATCTTGTGGGGAACCAAGAACAAGAAAATCAGCATGATATTTAACCTTCCCACACAAGACTTCAACGTCTCTAACAATCCCAATTGATGAAATAGTATCTCTATTGGCAAGCTTAATGGTAACATCAATAACTTCTATCTCACTTGGTGCAATATCATGCATAATTTCTTTGTATAAGGAAATAGGTATTGCACTAGCACTAGCACCCATATCACATAAGCCATGATAACAGTGATCTCCTATTTTAACAGAAATAACAGGCATGCCTACAACAGGTCTGTGTTTATTTTTAGCATCGGGCCTAGCAATTCTAGCAGCTTCATCATAGAAGTAAATAACATGCCCATCAATATTATCGGCCAAGAGATCTTTAACCATTGCAATTTTAGGTTCAACTTTAATTTTCTCAGGGGGTTTAGGTGTCTTAATATTACTTTTGTTGACCACAGTTGAAGCTTTAGCATGATTCTTTATTCTAACAGGGAAAGGTGGTTTCTCAACATAAGCAGTAGGAACAACAGGATCATTATAAGTGATAGTCTTTTCTTCAACTTTCATAGGTGCAACTACTTTTACTTCAATGGGAGGATTATTTTTAAACCACTTCTCCTTAGGGAGATCAACATGAGTAGCAAAGGATTCATAGAAAGAAGCTACTATCTCAGAGTCAAGTCCATATTTAGTGCTAAATTTATGGAAAACATCAGTATCCATAAAATATTTAACACAATCAAACTTAGGTGTTATACCTGACTCTTTACCTTCGTCGAGATCCCAATCTTCAGAGTTGCATTTAATTATCTCCAATAAATTCCATTTGTATTCAATAGTCTTCATCATAAAGGAACCAGTACAAGAAGTATCGAGCATGGAGCGATTGTCGTGAGAAAGTCGAGCATAAAAATTTTGAATAATCATTTCTCTTGAGAGCTCATGATTGGGGCATGAATATAACATTGACTTAAGCCTCCCCAAGCTTGAACGATGCTTTCTCCTTCGCGAGGCCAAAAATTATATATATAATTACGATCACAATGAACAAGATGCATAGGAAAAAACTTCTGATGGAATTCCAATTTCAACCGTTTGTAGTCCCATGATCCCATATCATCACATAGCCTATACCATGTCAATGCATCTACCTTCAAAGATAAAGGGAAGACCTTCTTCTTGATAACATCATCGGGCATACCTGCAAGCTTAAATAATCCACAAACTTCATCCACATAGATTAAGTGTAAGTCGGGATGCAATGTTCCATCTCCTGCGAAAGGATTAGCTAGCAGTTTCTCTATCATACCCGAAGGAATTTCTGAGTAAACATTTTCATTTTCAGTAGGTCCAGTAGGTTGAGGAGCAACTATTTGCTCTACCGGTCGAGGTGAAGATACCCCGAACAAGCCCCTCAAAGGATTACTTTCCATTGTAACAAGTGACAGTAAATTTCAGCACACTATATAAATTTTTTCCTTACCAAATTCCACCTACCAAAGGCGCTTCACTCCCCGGCAACGGCGCCAGAAAAGAGTCTTGATGACCCACAAATATAGGGTATCTATCGTAGTCCTTTCGATAAGTAAGAGTGTCGAACCCAACGAGGAGCAAAAGGAAATGATAAGCGGTTTTCAGCAAGGTATTCTCTGCAAGCACTAAAATTATCGGTAACAGATACTTTTGTGATAAGGTAATTGGTAACGAGTAGTAAGTAATAAAAGTAAATAAGGTGCAGCAAGATGGTCCGATCCTTTTTGTAGCAAAGGAAAAGCCTGGACAAACTCTTATATGAAGGAAAGCGCTCCCGAGGACACATGGGAATTATCGTCAAGCTAGTTTTCATCACGTTCATATGATTCGCGTTCGGTACTTTGATAATCTGGTATGTGGGTGGACCGGTGCTTGCGTACTGTCCTTACTTGTACAAGTATCCCACTTATGATTAACCCCCATTGCAAGCATCCGCAACTACAACAGAAGTATTAAGGTGAACCTTACCATAGCATGAAACATATGGATCCAAATCAGCCCCTTACAAAGCAACACATAAACTAGGGTTTAAGCTTCTGTCACTCTAGCAACCCATCATCTACTTATTACTTCCCAATGCCTCCCTATAGGCCCAAACAATGGTGAAGTGTCATGTAGTCGATGTTCACATGACACCACTAGAGGGATGACAACATACATCTCATCAAAATATCGAACGAATACCAAATTCACATGACTACTAATAGCAAGACTTCTCCCATGTCCCCAGGAACAAACGTAACTACTCACAAAGCATATTCATGTTCATAATTAGAGGGGTATTAATATGCATAATGGATCTGAACATATGATCTTCCACCAAGTAAACCAACTAGCATCGACTACAAGGAGTAATCAACACTACTAGCAACCCATAGGTACCAATCTGAGGTTTGGATACAAAGATTGGATACGAGAGATGAACTAGGGTTTGAGATGAGATGGTGCTGGTGAAGATGTTGATGGAGATTGACCCCCCTCCCGATGAGAGGATCGTTGGTGATGACGATGGTGATGATTTCCCCCTCCTGGAGGGAAGTTTCCCCGGCAGAACAGCTCCGCCAGAGCCCTAGATTGGTTCCGCCAAGGTTCCGCCTCGTGGCGGCGGAGTCTCGTCCCGAAAGCTTGCTTATGAAGTTTTCCTCAACGAGAAAGACTCCATATAGCAGAAGATGGGCATCGGAGGGCCACCAGGAGGCCCACGAGGCAGGGGGTAGGGCGCGCCCACCACCCTCGTGGCCAAGGTGTGGCCCCCTTCTGGAACTTCTTGCACTCAGTATGTTTTATATATTCTGGAAATAGCTTCCGTGAAGTTTCAGGACTTTTGGAGCTGTGCAGAATAGGTCTCTAATATTTGCTCCTTTTCCAGCCCAGAATCCCAGCTGTCGGCATTCTCCCTCTTCATGTAAACCTTGTAAAATAAGAGAGAATAGGCATAAGTATTGTGACATAATGTGTAATAACAGCCCATAATGCAATAAATATCGATATAAAAGCATGATGCAAAAGGGACGTATCAGTCATGCAAGTTCTTTTCCATAAGCACGTGTGACTATATTCGGAATACATGCCTACGTTACATTGATGAACTGGAGCTAGTTCCGTGTCACCCTATGTTATAATTGTTGCATGATTGATCACATCCGACATAATTATCCATCACTGATCCATTGCCTACGATCTTTTCATATATTGTTCTTCGCTTATTTACTTTTCCGTTGCTACTGTTACAATCACTATAAAACCAAAAATATTACTTTTGCTACCGTTACCACTACTATCATATTACTTTGCTACTAAACACTTTGCTGCAGATATTAAGTTTCCAGGTGTGGTTGAATTGACAACTCAGCTCCTAATACTTGAGAATATTTTTTGGCTCCCCTTGTGTCGAATCAATAAATTTGGGTTGAATACTCTATCCTCGAAAAATGTTGTGATCCCCTATACTTGTGGGTTATCAGCTAACTACATTGATTTATCTTGCAATGGGAAGGGGTGCTTTGTAATGGGTTCGGTCTTACGTTGCTCAATCCAAGTGAAAAAAGGGGACATAATACGTATCTATCGTTTCTATTAGGGGTAAAAAGATTGGGTTTATTCATATGTGAGCTTATCTTACTTTTTTCATGTCAATGCTATATATTGTACCCACGGGATACCCATTGGGTATAGGATATCCGATGGGTATGGGCATGGGTACCAATTTGCGCCCATGGATAGTGAAGTGGGTGGGTATAGAAAACAGATTTGGGTATGGGTTTGGGTAGAAAAGTGTCTTACCCACCCATACCCTAACCATTGCCATCCCGATATACATCATGTTATCTTGCTTAAGGCGTCACTCTGTTTTTCCATGAACTTAATACACTAAATGCATACTAGATAGCGGTCGATGTGTGGAGTAATAGTAGTAGATGTAGAATTGTTTCGGGCTACTTGTCTCGAACATGATGCCTATATATGATCATTGCTTTGGATATCGTCATAATTATTTGCTTTTCCGTCAATTCCCCAAGAGTAATTTGTTTACCCACTGTATACTATTTTTAACAGAGAAGACTCTAGTGATAACTATGGTCCCTGGGTCTATCTTCTATCATATATTAAAACCAAAAATACCTTGCTGTGTTTTTCTTTTATTTATTTTATTCTGTATTTTTGTCCGATCTATCTATCAAAAACTATACAATTTAATCTTGCTCGGCACCCTCAAGGGATTGACAACCCCTTGTTCGCGTTGGGTTGCAAAGATTTGTTGTTTGTGTGCGATGCTACTAACGAGTCATTGCTTGGCTCTCCTACTGGATTGATAACCTTGGTTCTTAACTGAGGAAAATACTTATCTCTACTATACTGCATCATCATTTCCTCTTCGGGGAAATCCCAACGCAGATCACAAGTAGCAATAGGCATCACATCCGAGACAAGTAGACCGACTCCTGCATGTATCTGCTACTATTACTCCACCCATCGACGACTATCTAGCATGCATCTAGGGTACTAAGTTAATAAAAACAAAGTAACAACTTAAGCGAGATGACATGAGACAAAGTAAACTCAACTAATATGAATAAGCCCCATCATTTTATCCTTAATGGCAACAATACAAATACATGTCTTATTGTCACGCCCCAAAACATGGTTCGGACGTAACAGCCGCCACGCGTTTATAAACAAAAAGATTATAAACGTGTGAGGCCTAAACTAAAACTTTTCACAATAATACACATAATAAGCATGTATTCTTTATTCTGGGGATACATAGTTCTTGCTGAAAATAAACTTCTAAAGTACTTCAATTTATTCCCTCCCGGCGCGTGCTACGCCTACTGCTCAAAGCCAAGCTCAGGATCATTACCACTTTGGGCTGCAAAAATAGAAATTGAGCAAGGGTGAGTATGATGATTCATACCCAGCAAGTAGCATTTATTCAAGGGTACAAAAGGAGAAAGTGTTATGGATATCACAACGGTGTAATTCAGTTTCAAGGAAATGACACGATAGCAATGGACAGATTTAGCGGCGGAAAATAAAGTAGTGCAAAAGGCTGAATTAAAAGATGATATTAAACAAAGTTCAACGGAATACTGGAAATATTTATAGCGGTGTATAGGGAAAAATATTGGTATCACACATGACCAGCAAGGTTCCCTACCCGGGACTCACAGGGGTGAATATTCACACTTTTACACTCTTAAGAGGGGTACTCCGACATCGACGGTCTCGACCAGAACCACGTGGGTTCTAGAAGAGCAGAGCCCTTCGACCCCCTGAGGCACGACAACTTGACTTACTAGTATGGGTCGTTCCCAAGGATCCATCACCGATACCCTGTTCGGAACAAGTGTCGCCCCCAGCGGAGAAGTCAGACAGTCCCATACCTGAACCGTGACCGGTACAATATGTTTGCGGTCGTGACACCAATATAGACAATATGTGAATATGGAAATAAGGAGGTCAGTGGTATGATGAAACTTATGTAGTAATCCTCACGTCTCCACGTAAGCCCAAATAATCATGAATGATTACTTGCTCACCGGAACATATTTCTCTTCAACAGTACCGTGGCCAACGAACAGAGGACAGTTGCAGAAGAACTCATATATCACGGTACAGTGGCTAGCAAAAGAAATACTAGCAGTAGTATATCTCTAGATCAGTGTAACAGTGTGCAAGTCGCAGGACCAAGCACAGCAACGAAATATGAACAGAGGAACTGCTACTTGCCTGACAGCAGTACCCGTCTACCACGCGGTCGCTAGGGACAACACCAGCGAGAGCTCCAACTTCTTCTTCCAGCAGACGACTCTGACTAGTGTGTCAATGGTCCTATGCTACAGCACCTGGTCGCCTTATATACTGGTAACAAGTGAGTAGCTCCTTGTGAACACATTAATCGTCGTCCAGCTGCCGCCGTAACTCCTGCTTGCTCCAAAGGATAAGCTAGTGCCCCTTTGCTTCACCTAATGGCTGGTTCGATGCACCTACTAGCTCATGCATGCATATGTTTCTAACCAGAGCAATGACACGTACATTCTATCTCTCAAGGAAAAGACACGTAGACATGCAACAAGCCTTCTCATTGCTGCATGCAAAAATATCTACTGCCCTAGACGGTGGTACAGTGTAATCCAAGAGCTAGCTGGCCTGTGAGAAGAAAATACAGCTAACCTTACTGAGCTAGTCGGCAGGCTACATACATGCATTACGGCAACGGTGACTAGATGGATGCATGCAGTGCGTTGAGTACAGACCATGGATGTGGTGCATGCCATGCATTGATGCATGCATGTAAGTGTACGTGAATTGCTCAAGCAAATGCAATACTCCACCATCTTCTAATACAAAGAAAATCTACTAATGATTGGGATGCACCTATTGGTCTTAAGATATTTATCTCCAAAATTATTTATAAATACTAGCATGCCTGAGTTATTAGAAAAACAATAGTTAAGCAAAATTTAATTCTAAATGACAATCGATGCATTTTAATTATCCTTAAGTAACACACGGGTGTTACATCCTCCCCGCCTTATAAAAATTTTGTCCTCGAAATTAAATTACCGGTCGATAGAAGATGCGGAAAGTTTTGTGAAGTTCGTCTTCTTTTTCCCATGTCTCCTCGTCCTCATTGTGGTTACTCCACTGGACGTTGACAAATCGGATAGTCCTTTTTCTCATTACTCGATCTTTGACATCTATTCTCAGGGGGTACTCCTCGTATGATAGGTCTGGTCTCAGTTCCACGATTGGTAGTTGTGTTGCTTCTGGCAGTGTCTCGCATTTCTTCAGTGTGGATACATGAAAAACATTATGTACCCCTGACAAGTTTGGAGGCAGCTCTAATCGGTAGGCTACTGGTCCAACTCTGCCAATAATTTGAAAAGGTCCTACATACCTTGGACTCATCTTTCCTTTCAAACCAAAACGTCTCGTACCTTTTCAAGGTGAAACCTTTAGGTATACTAGATCTCCCTCTTGAAATTCAACTTCCCTCCGTTTGGTGTTTGCTTGTTTCTTTTGACGGTTCTGTGCCGCCGTTAAATGCTCCTGAACTACTCGTAGTTTTTCCTCTGCCTGTTGAACTAATTCTGGGCCTATATACTTCCTCTCACCAATTTCTTCCCAGCATATAGGAGAACGACATCTCTTACCATAAAAAGCTTCATACGGAGCCATCTTTATACTGGATTGATAACTGTTGTTGTATGCAAATTTGACTAGAGGAAGGGACTCATCCCACTTTTTTTTGAAGTCCAACATGCTTGCTCGAAGCATATCTTCGAGTATTTGTATGACTCGTTCTATTTGTCCATCAGACTGGGGATGATAGGCTGTACAAAAATTCAGTTTGGTCCCCAAGGTCTTATGTAAACTTCTCCAAAATCTTGAAACGAACCTTGGATCTCGATCTGAAGCAATATTTACAGGGACGCCATAGTTCGTAACTATCTCCCTAATATATAACCTTGTTAATTTTTCAAGGGTCATTGTTTTCTTGACCGGTATGAATTGTGCCACCTTGGTCAATCTGTCTACTATAACCCATATAGAATCATATCCTGCGGAAGTTTTCGGCAATCCGGTAACAAAATCCATACTGATATCCTCCCATTTCCAACTAGGAATTCTTAGCGGTTGCAGGAGGCCTGGTGCTTTTTGATGGTCCACCTTTACCTGCTGACATATTGGACATTCCAGGACGAATCTTGCTATTTCTCTCTTCATATTTCGCCACCAAAAATTTCCTTTAATATCCCGATACATCTTTGTGCTACCAGGATGTACAGTGTATGGAGTGGTGTGAGCTTCTTGCATGATCTCCAATTTCAACTCTGCATTTTTAGGTACACAAATACGTTCTCTCAACCATATAGATCCATCCATCCGTATGTGAAATTCTGATGGCTTTCCTTGCTCTATGCTTTCTCGGAGACTGACAAGAAAAGGATCTTCCAGTTGCTTTATCCTAATTCTTTCTTGAAGATCAGGTTTGACCTGTAGTGCCATAATAGTGATCTATGGGTCACGTACATGCACCTCTATTCCCATCTTGTCTAAGTCCTCCAAAATCTTCCTTTGTGAGGTGATTAAAGATGCCACATTGCAATCAACTTTTCTGCTTAGCGCGTCAGCTACTGTGTTTGCTTTACCCGGATGGTAATTGATATTGACATCTAGTCTTTAAATAGCTCGATCCATCTTCTCTGCCGCATATTTAATTCCTTTTGTGTGAAGATATATTTTAAACTCTTGTGGTCAGTAAAAATCTCACAGTGTTCTCCATACAAATAATGTCTCCATATTTTTAGAGCAAAGGTTATAGCACCTAATTCCAGATCGTGTGTTGGATAATTTTTCTCATATGGTCTAAGTTGTCGAGAGGCATATGCGATTACCTTGTTGTTCTGCATGAGGACACAACCGAAACCAATTTTTGAAGCATCACAGAAAATAGTAAATCCAATCCCATTTATTGGTACTGCGAGAACTGGGGCAGACACTAGTCGATGTTTTAATTCTTGAAAACTTTCTTCGCACTTCTCGGTCCAGTCGAACTTTACTCCTTTGCTAGTGAGCTGTGTCAGTGGCGCTGCAAGCTGAGCAAAACCTTCAATAAATCTCCGGTAATATCCGTCTAACCCAAGAAAACTTCTTATCTCAGTAATCGTGGTTGGTCTGTTCCAGTCCAACACTGCCTGAACTTTTGTTGGGTCTGCAGATATACCCTCTCCAGAAATAATGTGGCCTAGGAATGATACTTTGTCTAACCAAAAGTCGCACTTCTTGAGTTTAGCGTATAACCGGTGTTTCCTCAATGTTTGAAGTACTGCTCTCAAATGTTCGGCGCGTTCCTCTTCTGTCTTTGAATATATTAAAATATCATCAATAAATACCACAACAAACTGGTCCATGAATGGTCTGAATACACGATTCATTAAATCCATAAAAGCTGCCGGTGCATTTGTTAATCCAAACGGCATGACTATATATTCGTAGTGTCCGTATCTGGTGCGAAAAGCTATTTTTGGAATATCTCCTTCTTTAATTTTTAGCTGGTGATACCCCGATTGTAAATCTATCTTTGAAAATACCCGCGAGCCTTGTAGCTGATCAAATAAATCATCGATCCTAGGCAAGGGATATTTATTCTTAATAGTTACCTTATTCAGCTCCTGATAATCAATACATAATCGCCAACTACCATCTTTCTTCTTTACAAATAATACTGGAGCGCCCCATGGTGACATGCTTGGACGAATAAATCCCTTTTCTTCTAACTCTTTGATCTGTTGCTTGAGTTCTTTTAGTTCTGCTGGAGCCATTCTGTATGGGGTCTTTGAAATAGGATTAGTACCAGGAACCAGGTTTATGCTGAACTCAATCTCTCGGTCCGGTGGAATTCCAGGTAACTCTTTAGGAAATACATCAGGAAATTCTCTAACCACAGGAATATCCTCTATACGTTTCTCCTTTATTTCCAAGTTCCTAACTTGTGCGTACCTTGTTTTCTTGTGGCTCCCTTGGTACACTATTTTCTGTTGACCAGGTACTTGAAGTATCACTTTCTTCCCATGGCAATCAATAGTTGCATGATTTTCAATCAACCAATCCATGTCTAGTATTATATCAAAATCATGCATATCTAGTACTATCAAATCTGCCCGAAGTTCATGTCCCCTTATAATAACCGGACAATTAGTGCATACCCTTCGAGTTATCATCTCAGCCATTGGAGACTCTACCACGATTTTTTTTCTTTATAGGTGTACTTTCTATTCCATGGGTACCAATAAATTTAGAAGATATAAAAGAGTGGGTAGCACCAGAGTCAAACAAAACAACCGCATTATGAGAACATACTCGGAACGTACCTGTAACCACATTGCTATCATTGTCCACCTCATTTTGGGTCAAATGATTTACTTTAGCACGAACAGGCTGTTGCTTCCTTCCAGGATTGTTCGTGTACCGAGGAGCAATATTCGCCTTAGGAGGCGGTGCAGGTAGGTACAATGGTGTTTTTGGTGCAGGCAAAGCAAATGACTGATTATGAGTAAAATTCTTGTTCCAGCACTGACTGATAACATGTCCCTCCTTGCCGCATCCGAAGCATTTTCCCTATCGCTGCTCACACTGCGAAGCCATATGATCTCCATGACAAATAACACATTTATTAACTATGGGCTGATATGTTGCTCGATTATTTGGGCGCCAATTTTGATGTGCCTTCCTTTGCATGTTTCCTTGACCACGGTCGTCAAACCTTATCTTTTTGTTTGGTTTCTCAACTTCAGCACGTTCTTCAAGGTATGCTTGTTCCACTGTAAGAGCCTTGTTAGCTATGTCATGAAATGATTTTAATTCAAATACCTCCACGCGCGCCTTGATGGGTTGACGTAAGCCTTGAGCGAACCTTCGCGCCTTTACTTCATCATTTTCAACGTACGCCATCGCATAACGGGCGAGTCTAGAAAAATTAATTTCATATTCTGCCACGCTTTTATCACCTTGCTTTAGCTGTAGAAATTCAAGCTCCATTTTCCTCTGAACACTTTCAGGAAAATATTATCTTTGAAATTCTTGCCTAAATATCGCCCAAGTAACCAAATAATTTTCTGGATATTTCTTTTTGTGCACATTCCACCAATCAAAAGCTCCACCTTGTAACATAAACGTAGCTAGTGTCACCTTCTCTTGCTCTGGACAGTGCCTTGCTTCAAATATTTTTTCTATCTCAGTTAACCAGTCATCTGCATCCATAGGATTAGCACTGCCAAGAAAGGCAGGCGGCTTCAGTCGCATGAATTGGCGCAAGCTGTCCCGTGTCCCACCCTCATGAGAGTTCTCTCCTCGGGGTGACTGTTGTACTAACTGCTCCAAGATTACAGTCTGTCGCATTTGAGTTTGTTCCTGGCGGTTCAAAATCTCCAAGAGAAAATTACTTGGAGGAAGTTGATCTTCTGCGGTCCTTTGAGTTCCACCGCTACCTCCAGCGTGGGTAGTAGAAAAATCTCCATGATCGTGGTTAGCCATCTATACAATCATGAAGGATGGAGAGCAAAATAAATAAATAAACTGCCACTCTTCATAGCATGCATCAGAACATAAAAGTTGTTTTACTATATAAGAGGGGTTGACACGTACAACCAAAATTTGCACAGCCTCACCTGACAGGAGTGCTAGTGTCAACATCAAGCTACATGCAAAGGCTAGTAAAAGTGGAAGCAACCTACTACTACTAGGGTTGCTACAGGAGGCAGACATCACATGCGAACTGGATAGGTCACACCATTACACACTAGATACTAAGCTCTGCCACTTCATTTATTTAAACTAGTACATACGACCACTCAAGTTGTACTATCGCCTGCTAGCTAGTATGTTGCACACCCTTAGTTCTTTCCTTTCTCATCCTTCATTGCTACAAGCTACTGACGGAGGCACCAGTTCTCTGCCTTCAAATCCATCATCTCACTCTCCTGTTTGTTGTTGACGTCTTCCAGCTCATCTCTTTCTTGCTTCAGCTTCTTGGTCTTGTGTCCCTCCTCCTCGATCCAGCAATCGCGGTCCTCCACCTCTATTTCATGGTCATGCTTTATTTCATAAAGTTGGGCCTGATGCTCCTGCTCTAACTCGTCTAGTTCTTGCTTCCTATGAACCTCATGGTACTGCTGGAGTTGTGCAATCTCCTCCTGGTGTTGCTGCTCAGAACGTGCCAAGTCCAGCAAAGTCTCCCAGTACTCATAGTTGTGCAAGTCCACTAGGCCAAAGTTCAGACTAAAGTAGAGTGATTTAAGCGCTTCACGAGCCACCGAACACCCAGCTTCATGATCATCCTCGCCATAGCCATAGAAGGTAGTGTATGCACCAGGGTCATGTGGAGTGACCTGCACGTGCACAGCTCCCTGGATTCCTCCATCCGAAAGAGCACTAGTAGAGATCACTGGTGGCTCTAGGTGAAAATGATCGGCTACCTCCTCGAGGATTTGCACAAAGTTAAGATGGAAGATGGTTGGGCCATCCATCCCTGATTCCAACAACACATATTAGCACTAACAAAATGCATGCATAAGAAGTGAAATACTAAATTTCATGACAGGACATATAATCAAATGAGCCGCGTAAATGTTAGCTTCACATAAAATAAGCACAAAAAAGAGCGTTTCTAACTTACACGCACAAAATAATACCCTGGTTATTCCCCATTAGTTGCAACAGTTTTTAATTTTATTTAACCTAAGCTCTGATTACCACTTAAGCTGTCACGCCCCAAAACATGGTTCGGACGTAACAGCCGCCATGCGTTTATAAACGTGTGAGGCCTAAACTAAAACTTTTCACAATAATACACATAATAAGCATGTATTCTTTATTCTGGGGATACATAGTTCTTGCTGAAAATAAACTTCGAAAGTACTTCAATTTATTCCCTCCCGGCGCGTGCTACGCCTACTGCTCAAAGCCAAGCTCAGGATCATTACCACTTTGGGATGCAAAAATAGAAACTAAGCAAGGGTGAGTGTGATGATTCATACCCAGCAAGTAGAATTTATTCAAGGGTACAAAAGGAGAAAGTGTTATGGATATCACAACGGTGTAATTCAGTTTCAAGGAAATGATACGATAGCAATGGACAGATTTAGCGGCGGAAAATAAAGTAGTGCAAAAGGCTGAATTAAAAGATGATATTAAACAGAGTTCAACGGAATACTGGAAATATTTATAGCGGTGTATAGGGAAAAATATTGGTATCACACGTGACCAGCAAGGTTCCCTACCCGGGACTCACAGGGGTGAATATTCGCACTTTTACACTCTTAAGAGGGGTACTCCGACATCGACAGTCTCGACCAGAACCACGTGGGTTCTAGAAGAGCAGAGCCCTTCGACCCCCTGAGGCACGACAACTTGACTTACTAGTATGGGTCGTTCCCAAGGATCCATCACCGATACCCTGTTCGGAACAAGTGTCGCCCCCAGCGGAGAAGTCAGACAGTCCCATACCTGAACCGTGACCGGTACAATATGTTTGCGGTCGTGACACCAATATAGACAATATGTGAATATGGAAATAAGGAGGTCAGTGGTATGATGAAACTTATGTAGTAATCCTCACGTCTCCACGTAAGCCCAAATAATCATGAACGATTACTTGCTCACCGGAACATATTTCTCTTCAACAGTACCGTGGCCAACGAACAAAGGACAGTTGCAGAAGAACTCATATATCACGATACAGTGGCTAGCAAAAGAAATACCAGCAGTAGTATATCTCTAGATCAGTGTAACAGTGTGCAAGTCGCAGGATCAAGCACAGCAACGAAATATGAACAGAGGAACTGCTACTTGCCTGACAGCAGTACCCGTCTACCACGCGGTCGCTAGGGACAACACCAGCGAGAGCTCCAACTTCTTCTTCCAGCAGACGACTCTGACTAGTGTGTCAATGGTCCTACGCTACAGCACCTGGTCGCCTTATATACTGGTAACAAGTGAGTAGCTCCTTGTGAACACATTAATCGTCGTCCAGCTGCCGCCGTAACTCCTGCTTGCTCCAAAGGATAAGCTAGTGCCCCTTTGCTTCACCTAATGGCTGGTTCGATGCACCTACTAGCTCATGCATGCATATGTTTCTAACCAGAGCAATGACACGTACATTCTATCTCTCAAGGAAAAGACACGTAGCCATGCAACAAGCCTTCTCATCGCTGCATGCAAAAATATCTACTGTCCTAGACGGTGGTACAGTGTAATCCAAGAGCTAGATGGCCTGTGAGAAGAAAATATAGCTAACCTTACTGAGCTAGTCGGCAGGCTACGTACACGCATTACGGCAACGGTGACTAGATGGATGCATGCAGTGCGTTGAGTACAGACCATGGATGTGGTGCATGCCATGCATTGATGCATGCATGTAAGTGTACGTGGATTGCTCAAGCAAATGCAATGCTCCACCATCTTCTAATACAAAGAAAATCTACTAATGATTGGGATGCACCTATTGGTCTTAAGATATTTATGTCCAATATTATTTATAAATACTAGCATGCCTGAGTTATTAGAAAAATGATAGTTAAGCAAAATTTAATTCTAAATGACAATCGATGCATTTTAATTATCCTTAAGTAACACACGGGTGTTACACTTATCCCTTTCTGCCATTGGGATAGAGCAGCGCAATATTGAACCCATTACAAAGCATTTCTCCCATTGAAGATAAATCATTCTAGTTGGCCAAACCAAACAGATTGATTGGAGAGAAGTACGAAACTATAACAATCATGCATAATAAAGTTCAAAAAAGACTCAATTACTTCTCATGAATATTTAGATCATAAACCCATAATTCATTAGATCACTACAAACAAATCGGAAAAGAAGATTACGTCAGATAGAACTCCAACAACACCGAGGAGAACATTGTATTGAAGGTCAAAGAGAGAGAGAAGTCATCTAACTACTAACTATGGACCCATAGGTCTATGGTAAACTACTCACGCATCATCGAAAAGCAGCAAGGCTGATGTAGAAGCCCTCTATGATCAATTCCTCCTTCGGCAGAGTACCCGAAAAGGCCTCTAGATGGGATCGTGGAAGAACAAAGACTTGCGGCAGCGAAAAAATGTTTCGAGTAGCTCTCTATTGGTTTCCAAATATTTGGATTCATAGAAGTGGAATTAGGTCAAACGGAGCCTTGAGGGGCCCATAAGACAATAGGACGTGCCCCCAGGGCGCGCCGAGTTGCCTTGTCGTCTCCTCATACATCCTCTGGTCTCCTCCTGAAACTTCTAGGGTCTCTTATGTCCAGTAAAAAATTGTCAAAAATTTCGTAGCCTTTGGACTCCATTTGGTACTGATTTTCTAGAAAACAAAAAAAAGCAGAAAACAACAACTAGCACTCAGCACTGGGTTAATAAGTTAGCCCAAAATAATATAAAATAGTAAACAATGCATATAAAGCATCCAAGATTGATAATATAATAGCATGAAGACATATCAATGGAGTGCAGAGCAACTCCAACGGGGCGATCTATTTCGTCCGCCCATGTCCGTTTGGGTCCCCGCGGACAAAAAACGCCAGACCAAACCCAAAATGCGTCCGCTTCATGTCCGCGCCGGTGCATTTCAAGCCCAAACACGAAGCAGACGCGTCGCGCGTCCGCTCGATGTCCGCGGCGGCCCCACATGTCAGTAGGACAATCCCCACACGCAATCATATTTAATGCGACCACCTACCGCAGGCCCACGCATCAGCGACTGGAAGCTACACGGGGAGGGGGGCTCATCCACTTCCACTGCCCGTCCATGTCTAGCCCCCTCCGCATGCTCCCTCGTCGGCGACAAGCGAACCCTAGCATGTGCCATGGGTTTCTTCATCGGATCTAGCAAGAACAAGGGGAAGACCCCCGTCCTTCGCGCTTCCTCCGCCGTCGCTGGAGCCTGCGCCCTATGAGGCAGCGTCTGCACATCCCCATGCACCAGGTGCGGTGGCACTGGCAGTACAGGCAGCCGTTGTCGTACCCAGATGTGACGCTGCTGCATGACTAGCATCTGGATCCGCAGCGGAGCCCAGTGTTAACGGTGCCACGGCCATAGCGGGCGCGGTGCGCAGGCGTTGGGAGCTCCTGACGCCAGAGCAGCACCAGCGCGGCGTCCAGGGGCAGGGCCAATAGCTCCTGTGTGACGTTTTTCATGCGAATTAGAAGGAGTGCGACGTTGTTGGAATGAATGGCTGCGATGCGACGTTTTAGAAGCAAACAATAGCTCCAATGCGACATGGCTCTGTTTAACCATGAAATGAAAAACACGAGGGGTTAGCGATTCGAGTTATGACACGCGGGACCTAGCAGTTACTCGCATGCGGGTGGGACCCACAACTTATCCACGCAAGCATGCCCGTGCTCATCAGCGTGCCCTGACCCAAGCCAGTCACGAGCCTGAGCCAGCCCACCCCCCCCC
>NC_041386.1:18561292-18570999 GCF_002162155.2 Triticum dicoccoides | reverse complement strand
CGCCAATCATGGATGCAGAATGGTCCACTGCCGTTGACAAGATGCCCCGATTGCCCGCGCATGGAGCCTCTGAAGCGTTTGACTTGTGTGAGGGAAGAAAATGGCAACCGTGGGCGCGAGTTTGTGAAATGCTTGAGCAAGCCACAGCCGGGGCAGGTTAGATCTGTGTTCTTGACCAATCCTATGGTCTAATTTCTCCCGATTTCTTTCTTTTTTCCTCGAATTAGGGCGGTGGATCTGGGTGGTGGATCTAGGATTCATGCGCCTCCGGCCCCCTGTTTTTCAGGTACTGAAGAAATGTGGGCATTTTGAGTGGCTCGATGACTATGTTGAAAGGTTGAAATTGGAGGGATCAACTGGAACCCAAGAGCTCAATTTTGGGGGGCGGCTTGCCGTGGAACAAGCCCCCAATTTGGCGGACAGAGCCGATCCGATGATGCACAGTGCAGAATTGAAGTGTGAATTGAAGAAAATTGGCAAGCAACTAAAGCATCTGATCGATTTGAAGCAGCAAGCAAATATGATGCCTGGAGCATTTTATGGTTGTGTCATTGCTATGGGTTTATTTTACTTGATGTTCATCAATCGCTAGAATTTGTTAGAGTTTCAGTTAGTGTGTCAACTAGTTTCAGGGGTGCCCAGTAGTTTGAGTTAGCCAGGGACCATTTGTTAAATGAATTTGAATTAGCGTGAAGCAAAACTTGCTTGAATTATTGTAATGATATTCTCAGGGGCCCTATTCAGTGTTCATGCTTTGTTTCCTCTATTTTTTTTCTTCAGTTAACAGAGTACACACCCAAATTCAGTTTCTAGTAAAAAAACAAAACTGGGCTGCCGAATAGATGTTGGGCCATGAGAAAATGGGCCCTGAGAAAATAACCATGCCCAAGACCAGCCCACCCGCGTAGGGGCACCGGCCCACCTCTAACTTCGGCAAATAAAATGGGGCCCAATAAAATGTTACTTGTCCTTTTATTTTGCCTTTTTCTTGCACTAAATTTTGTGATGGATCATTTTTTGATGCAATAAAGCTAAATGTTAATTGTTTTTATGCATGTCTATGATTCCATGAACTAAATGAGTTGCATGCGTGCATGAAGTTCCTGAAGTAAATTAGTTTGCATTTCCTAGTTGCACCCATGTCCATAGTGGGTTTGCATGGGGCTCCTAGTTGCATGTCCATGGTTTGGCCAATATTTTGAAGATGTTGTGTGTGGTGATTGGGGTGTAGAAACCCGGGCCCGTAGCAACCCATAGCAATACACGAATAATAAGCAAAAACAACCCATAGAAATCCACAAATAATAGCCCAAAACACACAATATATATTGTAACATACCCAACGATTATATAGAAGCATAACAATTGCAACCCATAGTTCCACGATAGCCTTACAACTCCATGATAGCCTTACAACTTAAAGTACTAATAAAACTTAATAATAGTAGCATAACAATTACAACTTAACAAAACTAATACGATAGATCTATAGCAAGCTAGATAGATAGGGGGCACCAAACGGGGCGCCCCACCAAACGCGGGTTCTTCGGGTTCTTCTTCTCCTCCTCCAAGGCCACCTCGCTCCTTGGGTGCCCTCGCTGAAGGAAATATGCCCTAGAGGCAATAATAAAGTTATTATTTATTTCCTTATATCATGATAAATGTTTATTATTCATGCTAGAATTGTATTAACCGGAAAAATAATACATGTGTGAATACATAGACAAACAAAGTGTCACTAGTATGCCTCTACTTGACTAGCTCGTTAATCAAAGATGGTTATGTTTCCTAACCATGAACAATGAGTTGTTATTTGATTAACGGGATCACATCATTAAGTGAATGATCTGATTGACATGACCCATTCCATTAGCTTAGCACCCGATCGTTTAGTATGTTGCTATTGCTTTCTTCATGACTTATACATGTTCCTATAACTATGAGATTATGCAACTCCCGTTTACCGGAGGAACACTTTGGGTGCTACCAAATGTCACAACGTAACTGGGTGATTATAAAGGAGTACTACAGGTGTCTCCAAAGGTAGATGTTGGGTTGGCGTATTTCGAGATTAGGTTTTGTCACTCCGATTGTCGGAGAGGTATCTCTGGGCCCTCTCGGTAATGCACATCACTTAAGCCTTGCAAGCATTGCAACTAATGAGTTAGTTGCGGGATGATGTATTACAAAACGAGTAAAGGGACTTGCCGGCAACGAGATTGAACTAGGTATTGGAGTACCGACGATCGAATTTCGGGCAAGTAACATACCGATGACAAAGGGAACGACGTATGTTGTTATGCGGTCTGACCGATAAAGATCTTCATAGAATATGTAGGAGCCAATATGGGCATCCAGGTCCCGCTATTGGTTATTGACCGGAGACGTGTCTCGGTCATGTCTACATTGTTCTCGAACCCGTAGGGTCCGCACGCTTAAGGTTACGATGACAGTTATATTATGAGTTTATGCATTTTGATGTACCGAAGGTTGTTCGGAGTCCCGGATGTGATCATGGACATGACGAGGAGTCTCGAAATGGTCGAGACATAAAGATTGATATATTGGAAGCCTATGTTTGGATATCGGAAGTGTTCCGGGTGAAATCGGGATTTTACCGGAGTACCGGGAGGTTACCGGAACCCCCCGGGAGCTATATGGGCCTTAGTGGGCTTTAGTGGAAAAGAGAAGGGGCAGCCCAAGATGGGCCGCGCGCCTCCCCCCTCCCCTAGTCCTATTTGGACAAGGAGAGGTGGCCGGCCCCCCCTCTCTCTTTTCCCCCTCCGCGAATCCTATTCCAACTAGGATTGGGGGGGGGGGGAATCCTACTCCCAGAGGGAGTAGGACTCTCCTGGCGCGTCCTCCTTGGCCGGCCAGCCTCCCCCCTTTAGTCCTTTATATACGGAGGCAGGGGCACCCCAGAGAGACACAAGTTGATCCACGTGATCTATTCCTTAGCCGTGTGCGGCGCCCCAGCCACCATAGTCCTCGATAATATTGTAGCGGTGCTTAGGCGAAGCCCTGCAGCAGTAGTACATCAAGATCGTCACCACGCCATCGTGCTGACGGAACTCTTCCACGACACTTTGCTGGATCGGAGTCCGGGGATCGTCATCGAGCTGAACGTGTGCTAGAACTCGGAGGTGCCGTAGTTTCGGTGCTTGATCGGTCGGATCATGGAGACGTACGACTACATCAACCAAACGCTTCCGTTGCGATCTACAAGGGTACGTAGATCATACTCTCCCCTCTCATTGCTATGCATCACCATGATCTTGCGTGTGCGTAGGAAAATTTTGAAATTACTACGTTCCCCAACAGTGGCATCCGAGCCTAGGTTTTATGGTTTGATGTTATATGCATGAGTAGAACACAAGTGAGTTGTGGGCGATATAAGTCATACTGCCTACCAGCATGTCATACTTTGGTTCGGCGGTATTGTTGGACGAGACGACCCGGACCGACATTACGCGTACGCTTACGCGAGACCGGTTCTCCCGACGTGCTTTGCACATAGGTGGCTTGCGGGCGACAGTCTCTCCAACTTTAGTTGAACTGAGTGTGGCTATGCCCGGTCCTTGCGAAGGTTAAAACGGAGTCAAATTGACAAACTATCATTGTGGTTTTGATGCGTAGGTGAGATTGGTTCTTACTTAAGCCCGTAGCAGCCACGTAAAACTTGCAACAACAAAGTAGAGGACGTCTAACTTGTTTTTGCAGGGCATGTTGTGATGTGATATGGTCAAGGCATGATGCTAAATTTATTGTATGAGATGATCATGTTTTGTAACCGAGTTATCGGCAACTGGCAGGAGCCATATGGTTGTCGCTTTATTGTATGCAATGCAATCGTGATGTAATGCTTTACTTTATCACTAAACGGTAGCGACAGTCGTAGAAGCACAAGCTTGGCAAGACGACAACGATGCTACGATGGAGATCAAGGTGTCACGCCGGTGACGATGGTGATCATGATGGTGCTTCGGAGATGGAGATCACAGGCACAAGATGATGATGGCCATATCATATCACTTATATTGATTGCATGTGATGTTTATCCTTTATGCATCTTATCTTGCTTTGATTGACGGTAGCATTATAAGATGATCTCTCACTAAATTATCAAGAAGTGTTCTCCCTGAGTATGCACCGTTGCGAAAGTTCTTCGTGCTGAGACACCACGTGATGATCGGGTGTGATAGGCTCTACGTTCAAATACAATGGGTGCAAAACAGTTGCACACGCGGAATACTCAGGTTATACTTGACGAGCCAAGCATATACAGATATGTCCTCGGAACACGGAGACCGAAAGGTCGAGCATGAATCATATAGTAGATATGATCAACATAGTGATGTTCACCAATGAAACTACTCCATCTCACGTGATGATCGGACATGGTTTAGTTGATTTGGATCACGTAATCACTTAGAGGATTAGAGGGATGTCTATCTAAGTGGGAGTTCTTTAAGTAAATTAACTGAACTTAAATTTATCATGAAACTTAGTACCTGATAAGTATCTTGCTTGTTTATGCTTGTTTGTAGATAGATGGCTCGTGTTGTTTTAATGCGTTCCTTGAGAAAGCAAAGTTGAAAGATGATGGTAGCAATTACATGGACTGGGTCTGTAACTTGAGGATTATCCTCATTGCTGCACAGAAGAATTACGTCCTGGAAGCACCACTGGGTGCCAGGCCTGCTGCGGGAGCAACGCCGGATGTTATGAATGTCTGGCAGAGCAAAGCAGATGACTACTCGATAGTTCAGTGTGCCATGCTTTACGGCTTAGAATCGGGACTTCAACGACGTTTTGAATGTCATGGAGCATATGAGATGTTCCAGGAGTTGAAGTTAATATTTCAAGCAAATGCCCGGATTGAGAGATATGAAGTCTCCAATAAGTTCTATAGCTGCAAGATGGAGGAGAACAGTTCTGTTAGTGAGCATATACTCAAAATGTCTGGGTATAATAATCACTTGATTCAGTTGGGAGTTAATCTTCCAGATGATTGCGTCATCGACAGAATTCTCCAATCACTGCCACCAAGCTACAAGAGCTTCGTGATGAACTATAATATGCAAGGGATGAATAAGACTATTCCCGAGCTCTTCGCGATGCTGAAAGCTGCGGAGGTAGAAATCAAGAAGGAGCATCAAGTGTTGATGGTCAACAAGACCACTAGTTTCAAGAAAAAGGGCAAAGGAAAGAAGAAGGGGAACTTCAAAAAGAACGGCAAGCAAGTTGCTACTCAAGAGAAGAAACCCAAACCTGGACCTAAGCCTGAAACTGAGTGCTTCTACTGCAAGCAGACTGGTCACTGGAAGCGGAACTGCCCCAAGTATTTGGCGGATAAGAAGGATGGCAAGGTGAACAAAGGTATATGTGATATACATGTTATTGATGTGTACCTTACTAATGCTCGCAGTAGCACCTGGGTATTTGATACTGGTTCTGTTGCTAATATTTGCAACTCGAAATAGGGACTACGGATTAAGCGAAGATTGGCTAAGGATGAGGTGACAATGCGCGTGGGAAACGGTTCCAAAGTCGATGTGATCGCAGTCGGCACGCTACCTCTACATCTACCTTCGGGATTAATATTAGACCTAAATAATTGTTATTTGGTGCCAGCGTTAAGCATGAACATTATATCTGGATCTTGTTTGATGCGAGACGGTTATTCATTTAAATCAGAGAATAATGGTTGTTCAATTTATATGAGTAATATCTTTTATGGTCATGCACCCTTGAAGAGTGGTCTATTCTTGTTGAATCTCGATAGTAGTAACACACATATTCATAATGTTCAAGCCAAAAGATGCAGAGTTGATAATGATAGTGCAATTTATTTGTGGCACTGCCGTTTAGGTCATATCGTAGTAAAGCGCATGAAGAAACTCCGTACTGATGGACTTTTGGAACCACTTGATTATGAATCACTTGGTACTTGCGAACCGTACCTCATGGGCAAGATGACCAAAACGTCGTTCTCCGGTACTATGGAGAGAGCAACAAATTTGTTGGTAATCATACATACAGATGTATGTGGTCCGATGAATATTGGAGCTCGTGGCGGATATCGTTATTTTCTCACCTTCACAGATGATTTGAGCAGATATGGGTATATCTACTTAATGAAACATAAGTCTGAAACATTTGAAAAGTTCAAAGAATTTCAGAGTGAAGTTGAAAATCATCGTAACAAGAAAATAAAGTTTCTACGATCTGATCGTGGAGGAGAATATTTGAGTTACGAGTTTGGTGTACATTTGAAAAATTGTGGAATAGTTTCGCAACTCACGCCACCCGGAACACCACAGCGTAATGGTGTGTCCGAACGTCGTAATCGTACTTTACTAGATATGGTGCGATCTATGATGTCTCTTACTGATTTACCTCTATCGTTTTGGGGGTACGCTCTAGAGACGGCCCCATTCACGTTAAATAGGGCACCATCAAAATCCGTCGAGACGACGCCTTATGAACTGTGGTTTGGCAAGAAACCAAAGTTGTCGTTTCTGAAAGTTTGGGGCTGCGATGCTTATGTGAAAAAGCTTCAACCTGATAAGCTCGAACCCAAATCGGAGAAATGTGTCTTCATAGGATATCCAAAGGAGACTATTGGATACACCTTCTATCACAGATCCGAAGGCAAGACTTTTGTTGCTAAATTCGGAAACTTTCTAGAGAAGGAGTTTCTCTCGAAAGAAGTGAGTGGGAGGAAAGTATAACTTGACGAGGTAACTGTACCTACTCCCTTATTGGAAAGTAGTACATCACAGAAAACTGTTTCTGTGACACCTACACCAGTTAGTGAGGAAGCTAATGATGATGATCATGAAACTTCAGAACAAGATACTACTGAACCTCATAGATCAACCAGAGTAAGAACCGCACCAGAGTGGTACGGTAATCCTGTTCTGGAAGTCATGCTACTAGATCATGATGAACCTACGAACTATGAAGAAGCGATGGTGAGCCCAGATTCCGCAAAGTGGCTTGAAGCCATGAAATCTGAGATGGGATCCATGTATGAGAACAAAGTATGGACTTTGGTTGACTTGCCCGATGATCGGCGAGCAATTGAGAATAAATGGATATTCAAGAAGAAGACTGACGCTGACGATAATATTACTGTCTACAAAGCTCGACTTGTCGCAAAAGGTTTTCGGCAAGTTCAAAGGATTGACTACGATGAGACCTTCTCACCCGTAGCGATGCTTAAGTCTGTCCAAATCATGTTAGCAATTGCCGCATTTTATGATTATGAAATTTGGCAGATGGATGTCAAAAATGCATTCCTGAATGGATTTCTGGAAGAAGAGTTGTATATGATACAACCAGAAGGTTTTGTCGATCCAAAGGGAGCTAACAAAGTGTGCAAGCTCCAGCGATCCATTTATGGACTGGTGCAAGCCTCTCGAAGTTGGAATAAACGTTTTGATAGTGTGATCAAAGCATTTGGTTTTATACAGACTTTTGGGGAAGCCTGTATCTACAAGAAAGTGAGTGGGAGCTCTGTAGCATTTCTGATATTATATGTGGATGACATATTACTAATTGGAAATGATGTAGAATTTCTAGATAGCATAAAGGGATACTTGAATAAAAGTTTTTCAATGAAAGACCTCGGTGAAGCTGCTTACATATTAGGCATTAAGATCTATAGAGATAGATCAAGACGCTTAATTGGACTTTCACAAACCACATCCCTTGACAAAGTTTTGTAGAAGTTCAAAATGGATCAAGCAAAGAAAGGGTTCTTGCCTGTGTTACAAGGTGTGAAGTTGAGTAAGACTCAATGCCCGACCACTGCAGAAGATAGAGAGAATATGAAAGATGTTCCCTATGCATCAGCCATAGGATCTATCATGTATGCAATGCTGTGTACCAGACCTGATGTGTGCCTTGCTATAAGTCTAGCAAGGAGGTACCAAAGTAATCCAGGAGTGGATCACTGGACAGCGGTCAAGAACATCCTGAAATACCTGAAAAGGACTAAGATATGTTTCTCGTATATGGAGGTGACAAAGAGATCATCGTAAAAGGTTACATTGATGCAAGCTTTGACACTAATCCAGACGATTCTAAATCGCAAACCGGATACGTGTTTACATTAAATGGTGGGGCTGTAAGTTGGTACAGTTCTAAACAAAGTGTTGTAGCGGGATCTACATGTGAAGCGGAGTACATAGCTGCTTCGGAAGCAGCAAATGAAGGAGTCTGGATGAAGGAGTTCATATCCGATCTAGGTGTCATACCTAGTGCATCGGGTCCAATGAAAATCTTTTGTGACAATACTGGTGCAATTGCCTTGCCAAGGAATCCAGATTTCACAAGAGAACCAAGCACATCAAGAGACGCTTCAATTCCATCCGGGATCTAGTCTAGGTGGGAGACATAGAGATTTGCAAGATACATACGGATCTGAATGTTCCAGACCCGTTGACTAAGCCTCTTCCACGAGGAAAACATGATCAGCACCAAGGCTCCATGGGTGTGAGAATCATTACTGTGTAATCTAGATTATTGACTCTAGTGCAAGTGGGAGACTGAAGGAAATATGCCCTAGAGGCAATAATAAAGTTATTATTTATTTCCTTATATCATGATAAATGTTTATTATTCATGCTAGAATTGTATTAACCGGAAACATAATACATGTGTGAATACATAGACAAACAAAGTGTCACTAGTATGCCTCTACTTGACTAGCTCGTTAATCAAAGATGGTTATGTTTCCTAACCATGAACAATGAGTTGTTATTTGATTAACGGGATCACATCATTAAGTGAATGATCTGATTGACATGACCCATTCCATTAGCTTAGCACCCGATCGTTTAATATGTTGCTATTGCTTTCTTCATGACTTATACATGTTCCTATAACTATGAGATTATGCAACTCCCGTTTACCGGAGGAACACTTTGGGTGCTACCAAACGTCACAACGTAACTAGGTGATTATAAAGGAGTACTACAGGTGTCTCCAAAGGTACATGTTGGGTTGGCGTATTTCGAGATTAGGTTTTGTCACTCTGATTGTCGGAGAGGTATCTCTGGGCCCTCTCGGTAATGCACATCACTTAAGCCTTGCAAGCATTGCAACTAATGAGTTAGTTGCGGGATGATGTATTACAAAACGAGTAAAGAGACTTGCCGGCAACGAGATTGAACTAGGTATTGGAATACCGACGATTGAATCTCGGGCAAGTAACATATCGATGACAAAGGGAACGGCATATGTTGTTATGCGGTCTCACCGATAAAGATCTTCGTAGAATATGTAGGAGCCAATATGGGCATCCAGGTCCCGCTATTGGTTATTGACCAGAGACGTGTCTCGGTCATGTCTACATTGTTCTCGAACCCGTAGGGTCCGCACGCTTAAGGTTACGATGACAATTATATTATGAGTTTATGCATTTTGATGTACCGAAGGTTGTTTGGAGTCCCGGATGTGATCACGGACATGACGAGGAGTCTCGAAATGGTCGAGACATAAAGATTGATATATTGGAAGCCTATGTTTGGATATCAGAAGTGTTCCGGGTGAAATCAGGATTTTACCGGAGTACCGGGAGGTTACCGGAACCCCCCGGGAGCTATATGGGCCTCAGTGGGATTTAGTGGAAAAGAGAAGGGGCAGCCCAAGATGGGCCGCGCGCCTCCCCCCTCCCCTAGTCCTATTAGGACAAGGAG
>NC_041386.1:18542878-18560809 GCF_002162155.2 Triticum dicoccoides | reverse complement strand
TCTCTCTTTTCCCCCTCCGCGAATCCTATTCCAACTAGGATTGGGGGGGAATCCTACTCCCAGAGGGAGTAGGACTCTCCTGGCGCATCCTCCTTGGCCGGCGAGCCTCCCCCCTTTAGTCCTTTATATACGGAGGCAGGGGCACCCCACAGAGACACAAGTTGATCCATGTGATCTATTCCTTAGCCGTGTGCGGCGCCCCAGCCACCATAGTCCTCGATAATATTGTAGCGGTGCTTAGGCGAAGCCCTGCAGCAGTAGTACATCAAGATCGTCACCACGCCGTCGTGCTGACGGAACTCTTCCCCGACACTTTGTTGGATCGGAGTCCGGGGATCGTCATCGAGCTGAACGTGTGCTAGAACTCAGAGGTGTCGTAGTTTCGGTGCTTGATCGGTCAGATCATGGAGACGTACGACTACATTAACCAAACGCTTCCATTGCGATCTACAAGGGTACGTAGATCATACTCTCCCCTCTCGTTGCTATGCATCACCATGATCTTGCATGTGCGTAGGAAAATTTTGAAATTACTACGTTCCCCAACACTCGCTCCTCCGGGTGCCGCCCTTCACTCCTCCCCCTCCCTGTTGTTGATGGGGTACGGGAGCGTGTGCATAACGCCGTTGTTGGGGAAGATGCCGTTGAAGTCGGTGAAGATATTGTAGGTTGTGAAAGCTATGAACTCACAACCAACCCAATACGCTCGCCCGAGGAGATGGAAAGCATCGAAAGGGTTAGTGAACATGGCGAGGAGCCCAACCACAACGCCGTTGTGGTTTACCTCCTCAAGATGGTACATCCGAGGAGAGCCGCGGGGGAGGTGGAGGAAGCCGGCCGCAAGGAAGAACTCCGTTAACTCCCTTGCGCCCCTCCACCTCGAGATCGCCCAAACCCTAAGGGTTCTCTCTACATACACTCTGGCCGGGTAGAGCCTTTCCGGCGTGGTTGGGGGGAAGCGGTAGGTGGGGCCATTGTACTGCATGGTGGCGGGGTGGCTCGAGGGCTCGATCGGGTTTGATGGAGAAGAAGGAAGAAGGAGGGCAGAGGAGGCAGAGGATGGGGTGTGGATGAGGAGGGAGAGGAAGACGATAGTGCCCGGCTTAAATAGCCCAAGTGCGATGTGGTTTCACCCCATAGAATTAATGGGCGGGCGGCGTTTGGTGGCGCCCCATGAAAGTGTGTACACAAGCGTGGGAAACGGGCTGCGATCCTTCTGTGCCACTGGTCGCGGGTCAAGGGGGACGGGTTCACGCACGCGTTTGTGCCATCGTGGGTCAAGGGGACATGCCTGCCCCGGGTTCTCTGCATGTGCCGCCCGTGCATTCATGCCATAGCCCATTAATTTGCACATCTTGCTAGGGCCTGGCTAGAGGGCAATGTTCGGTCGATAGGAGATGTGACAATAACGGACGCCTTCATTTGCCCATCTTGTAACGGGCAGCACGTCGTTTGAACTGCATCGATACCCACATCGATACCCCATGCCAGTATTGCGTCCTCAAAGAGGAGCACGCCATGTACAGCACGCCATGCAGCGTTGGCTTTTTGGTTGTCTTCATCGGGCTGCTGCATTATGGCAGGGTGCATGCTTTGATGCGACGATGCATCGGTTGTAATGGTAGGCATGCGACAGCTTACTGCGTCCATAGGGGTGGCGGAGCAGGGCTACGTCAAGGCCAAGCATGCAAGCACGGGCGCAGTTCTGTGGGTGAGCATGCATGCTGCGGGTAGGCACGGGCACGCATGCAACGATGGAAAGGGCACTGCGTAGGCTTGGTCCATGCACCGCGTCAACTCTTGTCGTTGGATTCAAATGAACGGTCCTGATGCCCCAACGAGAGAGGCTGATCCAAACCCCATCGATTCAACCAATCAGCGCGTCTCATGCGGATCGATGCACACTGATTCAACCAATCAGGGCGTCTCATGCGGATCGATGCACGCTGTAGCTAGCCCTAGCGCCTGATCTCAACCGTCCATGCACAACGATCGACGACCCAATAGTGTGCGGGGTTTTGAGGGATTTTGAGAGGGGTTTTGAGGGGTTTTGGCTGATTAGGGTTGAGCATAACTAATTCAAAAAATATAAAACTTGCGCACATAGTCTTATTATGTCGTATAGTAACGAGAAAAAAATATAAATATGATTTACATACATTTTTGCGAAAAATCCTTCACAAAATTGTCATTCCTCGAACAATGTAGTATGGAGTTCAAGGGAGAGAGAGTAGCGGGCACCCGAGAGTATAGGTGGGGTTTGAAAATGAAAAGTGTGAAAACCTCACCAAAACTTCATTTTGGATTGACTAAGAAAGATCTTAACTTACTTTTCTCATTTTCATGTTTTAAACTTGTTTTATATATAATTTTTTATAAAACCTTGTTTTTCCAAAAAAAAACAATAGAAAATTAATTCAATAAATAGTGAGACTTTAGATTTACACTATATAGGTAGAATAGATGTGTAGAAAAATTATATAGGTAGAATATGAGGCCGTTTACCCTACCTTTGGAGGTCATTTGAGACACACTTTTCATGACTATGAGTTCAACTTACCAAAAGGGCTCGGAATGATCAGTAAACAAACATATTTCAGTTGAGGTACTTTAGATAGCATTAAAACATCAATACCCCATCCCTAATTCAAATTTGAGCCCAAATTTGAATTTTATTTGGCTGGTTTAGACAAGGTACCAACAAACAAGTTCGAATAGAAATACGGGATACATAGTGACTACCAGTATGCACCAAGTTACAAATATTATTACATGCCCCAAATTTCCAAACTGTTCTCTGTTCTACCTCTTCCTACCACGTCGCGTGCCCTTCTTCGCCTTAGCACTTCTTGTTTTTGGTTCAACTACACACATAAGTTCACTGATCATCTTGGTTTTTTTCACTGGTCTTTTCAACACCTCGCCAACACCCTCGTGATCAGTGTCTTCAGTCTCAATGTTGACAGCAGTTTCAGTTTCTTCGGTGTGTACCTCAACATGGGTTTCTTCAGTCTGAACCTCGACACGCTCAGGTTCAGTTTCAACCTCGAGAGCAGTTTCTTCAGTCTGAACCTCGACACGCTCAGGTTCAGTTTCAACCTCGAGAGCAGTTTCTTCAGTCTGAATGTTGACTGCAGCAGGATTTTCTTCACTCTGCTCAGGCTGAGGCACACTTCTCTTCTTTCTACCGCCATTGACTCTTGCTTTTTTTGTTGGCCAACACTGTTCAACAACAAGGGGCTGACTTGCTCGCTTCCTCCTGGCCATTGAGAAAATGTTATAGATATAGTAATTGGAAAAAAGCACCAAATCAAAACACAGACAAATAAACAAGAACATACTTTGGCTTATCAGGAGTGTAACGGCATTTGACAGATCCCACTCCGTGCCCAAGTTCCTGGCACAACTTGCATCTATTTTTGTTACCTTTTTGGGCCCTTTTTGGCTTTCCATCTTTATTTCCCTTCTTACTACTCCCACCTTTCTCAAACCATGCCTTGAATCTACTCTTTTTAGGCCTGCTAGCCTTTCTTTTCGTCAAGGAAGGACACATGGAAAATTCAATGTCCACTTCAGGCCACTGAGACTGATCTGTAAGTGCTGGAATTGGAGTAGCATATGCAGCTTTGAATCTTGCTACTGAATAATATTCATGCAAATATGGGTGCATGTTTATCTTCGGTTGGGATGCTAAGAAGAGAATGACATGCTCACATGGTTTACCAGTGTGTTGCCACTCGAGGCAAGTGCAATCATGCAATTCAGTGTTAACAACATGTCTCCTTCCAGTTTTGTTATCTCTAACTTCAGCACCCCAAGGTGAAGATTTTTCAACAAACAAATGTGAAAGACATCTGCTCCTATTGACCACCTGTTGTACCACTGCTGGAAGCTTATCACCTTGTAGACAATCACCTATCCTTCTTCTCAATTCCCACAACCGCATGAGCATGATCCTGATTTGGTCAACCATGTCATGCACAGGCAAATCTTTTAACTCCTTCACCTTGTTGTTGAAACTCTCTGCCAAATTGTTGTTGATGTGGTCACACTTGATGGCAGTGCTGAATGCTGACCTGTACCATAACAAAGAATGGTATGTGTTCAGCCATGGACCAAACTCATCACATGCTGCCATTATCTTATCAAGATGATATTTGTGTGTCTGTCTAGTGTAAGATCTTGCTGCTGGCCACATGCGCCCAAATTCTTCTCCTCTAAATTTTTTGATCAAATTCATCCATAAATGACCGAAGCACTCCCTCTGCTCAGCATGTGGGAAAACATTTTCACTGAATTTTCAAGCCCCTTACATGCATCTGTGTGTATAGCCAAAGGTGACACTGGCCCTAGGCATCTTTTCAACTGGATCATGAACCATGTCCATGAAGCCTCTGTTTCTGACTGAAACAAGCCAACAGCAATAGGAAACATCCAGTTGTGTCCATCTAGAGCATTGCTTGCTGCCAACTGACCATTCCACTTGCCTATCAAAAATGATGAGTCTATGCTCAAATATGGACGGCACCCTGCTTTGAACCCATCAATGCAAGGCTTCAAAGCCATAAAAAACTTGGAGAACTTGACTTCACCTTTGGCTGATACCTTTGTATCTATCTCCACAACACTGCCAGGTGACCTCTTTTTCACCTCTGCTTTGAAGTTGTAAAGCATCCTAAATGTATTTGCCCAATCACCATATAAATTTTTCATTGCCCTTTGTTTTGCCTTCCACACCGTGGTATATTTCAGTTTAATGGGGTACATCTTTTCCAAGTCTACTTTGAGTTTCTTCGCAGTAGTGTTTGGTGTTTTGGATAAAATTGAGGTGATCTTTTCTGCAACCCAAAGTTGTGATGTCATGGTTGATACTCTCTGTGAACTTGTAATACAAGTATGTTGATTGGGGATTTGGTTAACCCTGACAGTACTTCCATCAGGTTGCAGTCTAGCAGATATGTACCACTTGCAAGGCTTCACACTACCATCAAATCCTCTGCACCTCACATAAAACTTCTTTCTATCAGTCCAAACAGTCTTGGCATCAAACTCATGTTTCACTATCTTGAAACACATCCTAAACTCCTTCATGCTTGGGAACAACTTGCCTACTTCAATGACAGGGTTTTCTTTGTCATACACATGCACCAGCTCATCATCATGTGCATCATCTACTTCATCTGCAGCTTGTTCCATCAACTGTCCATCTACTTCTTCATCAGCATTAGCAGGCAAACTAGATTCACCCCTCTCCTGCTTATCTCTGTCATCGACTGGACTGCCAAAAAGTTTGGCCATCTCAATGTCAGGCATTGGTGCAATGACCAAATCAGTAGGCTCATCTAATTCAACTACATTCCAATCAACAGTTGCTGCAGTTTCAGTTTCAGTTTCAGTCACCTGTCCCTCTTCGGCTATTACTGTAAGTTCAGTACACATGGGAATCAATGGCCTCTGTGTAGCCCAATCATCATCTACCATCTCCGCAGCCAATTGTGATGGCACATATCCAACCTTCGAAAAAATGTTCAGATCAACGAGCTCAGCAAAAAAATTAGCCCGTTTGCTTGTCCAGCCGTTTTGCCGATCGATTTCGTCAACAATCTGTTCATCATCTTCTATTCTCACATACTCTTCTTTCCAATCATCAAACCTCAACAGTGATACTTCTTGCTCTGGACCCCAAGCAACATTCTCCCCAATTTTTTCCACCAATTTCTTCACTGCCGTCTCTCCCATGTTCTGTAGAACTTGTGGATCAATCTCTGTAAACTCAACCTCCCATTTAACAATTGTGTCTCTCTCAATGTTCTGTATGCTATCATCAACTAATTTTGCCTTTGATGGAAAGAAATTAACTGTCAATTCGAAGGTCCAAGCGGCAGCATCCCCTCTGTCAATGGCGGACAGTGTAAGCCCGTGAGAAAAAGGGGAAAAAGCAGACGAGGCCACCCCCTAATTGCATGCAAAATTGGATCGGGGAGAGGCGCATTACCTATTCGAAGTTGAATCTGGCGGCTCCATCTCAGTATGCCCACGGGCTCCCCTCACAACCTATCGATTCCGCAAGCGAAAACAGAGGAAACGAGCTGAGATCTACGGGTTCGAGAGAGGAACGGGAGGGCGACTAGGGTTTGAATTCACTCACCATTTTCTGAGGACGAAGGCTCCGCCGCCGTTGAGAACGAGGGCTCCGCCGTCGCCACCGAGAACGCAAAATCCGCCGCCACCGGAGAAGAAGGGGGCAGAGTGGCGGGCCTGGCACGGTCGGGCGGCAGGGCACAGTCAGCTGTTTTGACGAACAATTAAGTTGGACCCACATGTCCTAACATAAACGGGCGGGCTTGGTTGACGACCAATTTAACCACATTTAACAGCCATGTCGTGCATGGGCTATTTACCTGCTCAAAATTGTCGCACCACAGCCATTCCCTCGAACAACGTCGCACTCTTGCCAATTCACCTCAAATGTATCGCACAGGAGCTATTGGCCCCCAGGGGCACCACACCAACCCTCCGCCACCCCCACGGGTGCAGCCGGAAGAGGAGAAGGCTGCCTACCAGGTGGCGTTGGCGGCCGCCATGCAGACCTCCATCGAGGAGGATGAGCAGGAGGCGGCCTACATACCAGGCCAGGCTGGCGGAGGCCCTCGTCCTCTTTGCTGCCGCCATCCCCTCCCAAGGCTGAGCCACCGGCGGAGCGCTACGCCGCCCCCTCCCCCCTCCCCTCGCGTGGCTTGGCGCGACGCCGGCGCAGGAGGCGGCGTACCTCGAGCAGTGGTGGCAACGGGCGCTCGTGGAGCAGCGCACCGGCGGCGACCAGTTCTATGTACATACGTTGTGGTGGTGAGTAACATGCAGCAGCAGCTAATCACCCTTTCCAACGCCTCTGTTACCGTGGTAATCGCACACCCTTGGTTTGAAACTTCAAGTCCAAACTGTATGTGGGGAATAGTTTGGATCGGTTTGGCTTGAAAATACGGACAGTTTGGATTATAGCATTTGCAATTTGATCTGGACTGGTCTGGCTGTTGGACTTATACCTGTATGGATTAGGCTGGGTTTAATCTGGATTACAAACTATTTCCAGGTTTAGCTGGATATATGTGAAGTTTTGTGAAGCTAGAAGGAACGCGAGCACGCCCTTAAAGCAGACTCGTGATGTGCTTTGTGAGACAAGGAGAAGACGTGACGATACGTTGGCCCACGCCTCCCGTCAATCAATCATGAAGAAAAAGGAAAAGAAAAAGAAAAGAACCACCCATCCAGCAGCAGTAGAGAGGCAGTAGCTGAGGAGGGAAGAGTGATTGTGGTGGAGGCCGCGTCGGGCGCGGGGGGAAGGGGAAGAAGGCGAGGGCAAAGCGCGTCTCAAGGCGCTGGGGACGCCGCGGCTGGGCATCTGCTGCTGTATAGAGCTCCATCGATCCCCACTCACGCAGCAGGTTAGCGATTTCTTTATGCCCCCTCTCATTTCTGGTCTCCTCAGTCCTAAATGCAACTTTTGTGTCGTGGCGAAACAGCACTTCCAAATCTCCATTAGCTTTTGAAATCCATACTAGAAGATAGACATATAGACCTGCTGCTGCTGCTACATCAGAATCGCCGCTGCCTGCCTTCTTTGGGTTTCATGTCGTTTTGATTTAGGACATTTATCCAAGGAGACATGATATGTAAGGCAATTTTCTTTAGAAGCAAGTTTCTATGGCAATCCCGTACAATATAAGAGTAGATAAGAACTGGATTTTGCATTGTACAGGCTAGCTCAGGGAGTTCAGATCCATATACAGGAGGCCCTAAGCAGGAAGCCTACTAGATCTACTGCTATCCAGCCCCAGTTGTGAGACCCTCACCTAGCTCGTCGCGGGCGGCTAGCCTAGCCCTGCCGGAGGGGAGAGGGGAGGAGCCGGTGTGGAAGGACTTGGATGGCGATGGTTCCTGGTTGAGGTTTCAGGTTGGTTCCCCCACTAATTGATATTACATATGCCACCGATGGTCAGATAATGCAAGGACCATGCCATGTTAAACTATTTCTTCTCACAATGATTTTGCCTTCTTTTCCATCGTTAGATTTTTTTTTCTTGTATTTAAACATACATTTTTTTTTACACTTTCCTTTTGTATATCTACAGAAGGTCCAAGCTAGCTGATATAACATGACTGCAGAAAAGCGTATACCATTACATATCTTACGTGAGATTACAAATGGATTCTCAGAGCACTCAAGGATTGGAAGGGGCGGGTATGGAGATGTTTACAAGGTAGACCTTATTACTTGGCATTTTTTCTTTCAATCAATATACTAGAACTAACATCAAATGAACCAGTTATAAACAAATAATTGTGTACAATGCTTATGTCAAGCAGGGAGTTTACAGTGGGAGAGAGATTGCTGTGAAGTTGCTTCATGTTGATACGGTGCTAGGACATGATGACAGACAATATATCAATGAAGTTGGTAACCTTTTGAAGGTTAAGCATCCAAATATTGTACAGTTACTTGGTTATTGTTATGAAATACAGAATGAACTAATTGAACACAATGGTGCAAATCATTTTACCCGACACGTATATAGAGTCCTCTGCTTCGAGTACTTGCAGGGTGGAAGCCTAGACAAGCATCTTCGTGGTATGATGGAACTTAACTTCAATACGTTCATGTTCTTTTGTGTTTAAGCAAAACCAAATTCTTAAATTCTCTTCTGTATAATGTTCTCTTTATCAACTTGTGTAGAAGAATCTTTTGCACCTGATTGGAGCACGCGTTACAAGATTATAAAGGGGATTTGTGAAGGATTAAATTTCCTTCACAGCTGTGAACCACCAATCTTTCATCTTGACCTGAAGCCTGCCAATATATTACTAGACAGTTCCATGGCGCCTAAACTGGCGGATTTTGGTTTGTCAAGGCTCTTCGGTGGATCACACACTCATGTCACAAACAGAGTTGTAGGAACCGAGTAAGTGCCTCACGGAATTCCTCATTTTCCAGTCTTCTCCCTTTTGTGATCAAATAAACAATATTTATGCTGACCGTGTCATTTGATATCATGCAGGGCGTATATGCCACCAGAATTCATAAAAGACGCCTATATCTCCCATAAGAATGATGTCTTCAGTTTAGGTCTTGTGATGATAGAGATAATTAAAGGGTCTTCAGGTTACTCCGGTTATATAGAAACAGACGAAGTCGGGCAATTTACGCAAAAGGTAAAACATTTTGGGTCAGTTTGACACTAATTCATATAACAAAGCACCACATGGATATTTTTGATGTCTGTACTTTATGCATTATGGTCGTCCAAGTAAGGAGTTGATAGCTTAGTTGAGCTATAATTTTTTAAAACCTAATATACAAGCTTCTTTCCTTTTGTATTTCGGAAAGAAAAAAAAGTGAGCTCCACCAGTCCAATAACTACCAGCATTGGATATCCACTATATGTATAAGGAACCTACATGGCACTGTTAGTCATCAACATAAACAACCAGTAGTCAAATTATTCATGTAATTAATCTGCTTGCCAGAAGAAAAATCTAGAGTATGATTAATTTTGTATACTACTCGTGAAGTGCCAAAAATGCATATGTGGAGATTCTAAAAATGGAAAGAAATGTGCACGTAGAACCTTGCTTCATGAGAGAGGTGATAAGCACATATACATATAGTACATCTCTTTTATTTCAAGTTCCTTTTGATTGCGAAGAGCGTTTCCATCTGCATTTTGGAGCAAGTACATGGTAAAAAAAATACTTTGCTCTCCTAATTAGACATCTTATATTATCTATCTAGGTTAGTTATCTGGGAAGTGGTATGTGACACCTTTGAACAAGAATATGGTGTATATATCAGAGCACCTACACAGCCGGATTAGCCATGTGGTGGCCTTTGCTTCAACCTTTTGAGTTTTATTTAGGGCTTGTTGAGCTGCGCGCTCAGCAGAACCCCCTTTGAACCTGCGTGTTTGTGCTACCTTTATGTATGTGTGTGTGTGTCGTGAACCTTTGTGGGATGTTGTGGCTCGGTGGTTTGCTTTATATATAAAGCGGGGCGAAAGCCTTTTTGGGTATATATCAGAGCACATGCCACACCTTTTGACTTAGAATGTACATATACAGAAAAACTTCTCTCCTGCATACAATGTATTGACCATGAAATTTGTGTGTCAAGAATACTTTTGAACAAGTATCGTATATCGTACTTCCATATTTTTCATCCCAAATTATCTCTCTATTCCTGTTTCATAGGTGCTTGGCAATTGGAAGAATAGGATAAAGGCTACTTCGGAGTACCCATTAGAGGAATCACATCAAGTGCAGATATGCATTGACACAGCAATGCGTTGTGTTGAACCTGACAGAAACAATCGACCTAATATAGCAGAAGTTCTGGATATTCTGAGCAAGACAGAAACTCATATTCCCAAGAGACAGGTATGATCTGCGTACTTAACGCAAACACAATGAAAGCAAGAGAGCATCTAATTTCCGATTGGCAGAAAACAGTTGTTTGTGTACATGGACATGGACTAGCTAGCAGTTGTAGATTTTGCAGCTCCATTTCCCAGTCATTTTGTTTTCCCGATCCAAGGGAGAAAACCAACAGCGGCTCCCTCACTGGACGCTGCTGGAGGCTGCAGCAGTGGCTTCTGGAGACAGTGGTGGGAGAGAGGAGATGCAGAGAGGTGTTGCTCAGTGGCTGGCGCAGTAGAGTGGTGGAGGAGAAACGAGCTAGTGGAGGAGATGAGTGTCTTCGGGGCGCCGCCGGAGGGGAAGAGGTGGTGGTGGAGAGCACTGGCCGCATGATGCTGCTCTGTAAGCATCAACCTAGCGTTAGAATCATGGCACACACATTGTTTCCGCTTCAATCATGTCATCACGTCACCCTCTTTCAGGACTATGGCCTTGTTCGTGTAACGGTATCGTCTTAGTGAAGGTGGTGTGTTCATATGTTTGTTGTTTCAATGTGTTGGATTTTGCCATTCTAGTATATATGTTGAACTTTTATTCCAACATCTGGTATTACATCTTTTTCCTCGGCCGGTTTGCACGTTTTGTGAAGAGCAATCTAACTGAAAGATCAGTCAATAACTTAGCTTAAACACATGTAGCTTAATCATCCCAGAGAATTTACGAGACTGTGAGTTCATGATCATGATAATTCTATTGGTCTTCTCCATGTACTTACACATAAAAACTGGTTGCAGATGGCAGATGTGTTCCCGTGTCCAACAATTGGTCTCAAGAGTGAGTCTAATATGTTGGAGATGATGGTAGCTGAACTAAACAATAATGAACACAAACATTGCAATTTGATGCCAACAGATAACTCTAACCGTACTGTGCAGCAACTTGCTGACAGGGAAACATCATCAGATGTGGAACAAGTAATCATCGGAAGGACCAAGGAAAAACAGAAAATATTGTCTATTTTATCCGAGAGCATCACAGAAGAAATGGTCATCCTTCCAATATATGGCATTGGAGGCATTGGCAAGACAACCTTGGCACAATTGGTATTCAATGACCCAAAGTTCCAAGACTACACTCGGGTGTGGGTATATGTTTCCCAGGAATTCAACTTGAACAAGATTGGCAACTCCATAATAACACAGTTAACAGACAAGATCAGCAATATACCTACCAAACAGATGCTTCATAAACGCCTCAAAGAGCTATTTGATGGTAAGAGCATCCTTATTGTTTTAGATGACCTGTGGGAGGAGAACCCAAAAGAGTTAGATAAAATGAAGGTTATGCTAGGGCTTGGCCTAGGAAGCAAGGTGATTATAGTAACTACACGTGATGGAGGTCTAGCAAGGAAATTTTGTAGTCCTGCAGTTGCACCATACAAGTTGGAGACTTTGACCGTTAATGAGTGTTGGACTATAATAAAACAAAAAGCTGACTTTGAAGACCGAATCGACCAAGAACAATTGGAGCATATAGGAAGGGAGATTGCGACCAAGTGTGGAGGAGTGGCCTTAGCGGCCCAATCACTTGGATACATGTTGAACGGCATGAGGTCAGATGAATGGGAGTCGGTGAGAGACAGTCATATTTGGAATCTTTCTACTTCTGTGGGCCATGAAGTGCTTGCGTCCTTACAGCTGAGCTACAGCCACATGTCTGCTTGGTTGAAGTTGTGCTATTCCTATTGTGCAATCTTTCGAAAAGGTCAGACAATAGCCAAGTATGATCTAATTCACCAATGGATTGCTCTTGGATTCATTGAGCAATCTAGGATATTTGATTCTATGCAGCTCTGCGAAAATTATGTCACTCAACTTTTGGGGATGTCCTTCCTTCAATATTCAAAGATACCTTGGGTGAGTTACAACATAATTTTACTCTTACTTTCAACCTTAGATATTCCAGCTCACATAGTGTATGTTTTCACGATGACTCCTGGAGCAGAAGCATTATAGTGCACATGCTCATGTTGCAATTATTTTTTTTCACATTTTATTGGAAAGTTAAGAAATGTGTATGTTGTACAAATGTACGGTGTTATGCTCACTAACAAAAAAACGTGAATGAGTATAGATTCATGGATTGTACGAAGTTAAATTTGTGCACACATCATTTCTCCATTTTGGCCAAATTTTGTCGGTTACGGGTAACAAATATGAATAGTTTAAAATATTTGTAATAGTGGTCATACCCTAATACAATACACAATAAGTGTGTGCCAAATATATATTTGCACTCTGAAACTCCCTCGGATAACGAAGGCACACATCATTTCACATTTTTTTTGCTGCAGGGTTATACACAAGAAGACAAATATATTACATTCTTCACGATGCATGACCTAGTGCATGATCTCGCAAGAGAGATTTTGGCCCATCAACTTAACACTGAGGGAAACAATTGCCGCTATGCATTGCTCACAGATTGTACCAAGTCATTGCAGCTGTCTGTGGCTTTTCCTGCAAATATATATTCGCTGCACTTTAGGGGCTGTTACGGACAAGAACTTTGTGATGGTGCATTCTCGTCAGCTAAGTGCCTCCGTGTTTTGGATTTAAGTGAATGCTTAATTAAGAAGTTACCTGACTGTATTGGTCAACTGAAGCAGTTGAGATTTCTTCGTGCTCCAGGAATCCGATATGAAATGGTTCCCAGTTGTATTACTGAGCTCTCACAGTTAAATTACCTGAACCTTGGTGATTCTGATAAAATCTCAGCACTGCCGGAGGCCATTGGTGATATGACGCATCTTGATTTATCAGGTTGTGTTGAAATACGTGAACTTTCAATTTCAATATCATTCGCAGAGCTCAAGCAGCTGGTTCATCTGGATTTATCACGCAGCAGTGTGTCTGCAGCAGAAGCTTTGGGTGGCTGTACCAAACTTCAATATCTGAATTTATCAGGTAACAAGGAACATATCGGAAGGCTGTCAAAGGCCATTAGCAATCTAATCAAACTCAGGTATTTAAATCTATCGGGGTGCATGAATGCCATGGCGCCGGCATCAGAAAACGAAATTGTCAGATTGCTTGACTCTGTCTGTACTCTTTCTAATCTAGAGCATCTGGACTTGTCTAAGAATAAAGCCTATTCCATCAGTATACCAGAAAGTATTGGCAACCTCATGAAGCTTCATACATTGTACCTCTTAGACTGCACCAGATTGAAGCTTCCTGCTGATCTTGTGGTGCATGCTTCAAGTGATAAATTTAGCAGCAATATCAGCCTGCTTTGTCTTGAAGTGCTGACGATATATATACTCGAAAATGTGAAGTCTGCAGAAGAGGCACGATGTATAAAACGGACAATGCTTCGATGCCTTAAGGCACCTGCCTTTGTGTCTATGACATGTGGGCCCAACAGGTGGCTGGCCCACATGTCAATGACCCAAAGGCAGGTGCAGATACAAAAAATTATAGAGCTAAGATTTGAATGGACTGTCGTGGGTGGGAGGTCTGTGGATGACAAGGAGGTATTGGAAAAACTAGTGCCACCAACCAGTGTGCAGAGATTGTATATAAGTGGTTATAGCAGTGTCAGCGTTCCTAATTGGCTTATGGGTATCAGGCAGCATCTCCCTAATCTTTCTCAGTTATATTTCTGTGATTTTCCTAACTGCAATAACCTACCATCACTTGGTCAACTACCATACCTACGAGAGCTAGGTCTGTGCCGCATGGAGAGCTTGGAAGAGTGGAACACGGCATATACCAGTGGCGAGCCTAAGCTTGGGGCATTGACCATAGATCAATGTGCCAAGCTGAGGATAAAACCATGTGCACCAAGAGCTACGGTTTTGTGGATAATAGATTCTGATAATGTGCTATCATCATGGGAAGAGAATTTGTCACACGGTGGTGCTTCCTCTTCTCCAATAACAAAACTGATTGTCAAAAACAGCAAGGTGCCCTTGCATCAGTGGAGGTTGCTTCACCAACTCCCTGCCCTCCGTGATTTAACTATCACCGGTTGCAGTGATCTGACCACCTCACCTAAGATCATCCAACAGTTCTCCTCGCTTGTATCATTGTCCTTCGACCAGGCAGAATTGCCGAGTTGGTTGGCCAAGGTGACATCTCTGCAGATCCTAAGGCTGTCTGTGTGCAGAAGCATGACGTCACTACCGCAGTGGTTAGGAAAACTTGCCTCTCTCAAGGAATTGCAGATCATGCGCTGTGAGGGGATCAGGTCTTTGCCTGACAGCATACAACAACTGACTAAGCTTGAACAGCTAACCATCCGTGGCTGCCCTACACTAGTGAAATGGTGTGAATCAGACTCAGAGGAGAAGATGAAGCTTGCTCACATCAGAGGGGTATGTGTGCTCGCCAAGCTAACTGTTGTATTGCTTTTACTTTTCTGCATAATCATGACAAGTGTCGAATTAAGTGTCTTTTTTTATTTCTATTTGATGCCTCATATGTCTAGATTACTACAGATTAAAAATATGTGACAACTGAACTAATTATGCATCTAAGAAGAACGGAATTATGGTTTTAATTGTGCTATACCATGGCCAGCTGTACATGCTCTGTTGTCTGATTATACTGTTCTGTTATTCAGATCGTCCCAAGATCATTGATGGCACAGGAAGAGGACACAACAAAGGCCATTCTAGCAGCTCCCATTCATGGTACTACTGTGATGGATGAGGCGGATCCGGATGTGCTGTATAGTGCTGTGATGAACATGCCCGGCTTTGCTGAGGAATATTTATTAGTTGCTCTGTCTCAGCTGATGGACAACACTGCCCAGGGCTCCGCATATATGGCCATGAGCGAGGAGGACCGGGTATCATGGCTCATTAACTTCTTGAAAAAATACTACTCCCCCCGGCCCCATTTAATTGACGCGACCCGCAAGCTAAGTGGTAAAGCACACGAAGTATATAGGTCGGGACAGTTAATTAGAGCCAGAGGGAGTACTAAGTTTTAACTGTTGCTGGTTGGCGGTAATTATTTTGCAGCATTATGTGACTGTAAACATACTGTATGTTTTTTTGCTGTCATAAGTGAAGATAGACGAGATTTACAGACTGCAAGTTTCAGTGCAACACCTACTGTTTTGTTGCAGCATCGTTTTGTGAAAATTGAGAAGATAAATCTCAATTGTTTATCCAGTTCTCTATCCCACTCCCTTACTGTCGTTAACAAAGAGGAGAAATGGGTGCAGATGATGTGCAGTTAGCAGAAAAATGGAATATACTGCATTTTGTAGCTAATGTGGTGATCCTGAATCTTACTGGATTTATCCCGTTTCACAAGTGATGGTATGGCAAACTGTGATGTGAGTATATACATTTTGTAGTAGATACTCTGTACTGCATTTCTTGTTGGATTGGCTCATGCATAAATGTCTAGATTTCCATGTACTTTGTGTTTTAAATTTTTTTTGTTGTGTTCAACTTTACCTTGTTATAAATGTCTAGGTTTAGGTGAGCGAAAGGAAGCTCACATCAGTATGCCCAGGGCTCTGCATATATGGCCATGACTGAGGAGGACCGAGTATCATGGCTCGTGAACTACCTGAAAAGATACTAGTAAGTTTGAACTGTTGCTGGCTGGGGGTAATTAGTTTATAGGATGATGTGACTGGAAGCAAACTTTTTTTTTTTTGCTGTTACTCCCTCCGTTCCTAAATATTTGTCTTTCTAGAGATTTCAACAAGTGACTACATACGGAGCAAAATGAGTGAATCTACACTCTAAAATATGTCTATATACATCCGTATGTGGTAGTCTATTTGAAATCTTTAAAAAGACAAATATTTAGGAACGGAGGGAGTATAAGTGAAGATAGATGAGATTTACGGACTGCAAGTGTCAGTGCAATACCTACTATTTTGTTGTAGCGTTGTTTTATGAAAATTGAGATAATAAATCTCAGTTGTTTATTCAGTCCTCTATCCCACAAAGAGGAGAAATGGGTGCAGATGATTTGCAGTTAGCAGGAAGATGGAATATATTTGTAGCTAATGTGGTGATGCTGAATCTTATCGGATTTATTCAGTTTCACAAGTGATGGTGTAGCAAACTGTGATGTGAATATGTACATTTTGCAGAAGTTACTTTGTACGGCATTTCTTGTTGGATTGGCTCATGCATAAATGTTAAGATTTCCAACTCTACTTTGCCTTGTAACATTTTTGTTGTTGTGTTCCAACTCTACCTTGTTAGTTAGAAAAGAAAAATCAGAGTAGCAGTCAGACTAATTTCCATGAACTATGGATTACTTGGTAGATCACTGCAACCGCAAAAGCCCTTTCCAAAAGGACTTTAGGCGTCAGTACTTGCTAGTGCATAGAACTCCACATAGCACACCCAAAATAACACAACAAAGGGGCACCACGGCGCTTGAACTGCAGTAGCGAGCCGAGATTCAATCATGACACTGCACCGTCGACGCAATAAGCACCGGGTAACCAAGACTGCACTAAGCCGTGACACCACCTGTGTCATGGGGTACATTTGAACGGTCACGCGGGGTACATTTGAACGGTCACGCCGGGCTGAGAAGACTCCACGGCACCTGTGTGCCACCGGCGTAGTTGAAGGGCATCACCAAGCATAGAACACCACAGGGCATGCCGAAAACATCACAAGACTGGGGAATGAAGACAACGACATCAAGATGGGAACGACGGGAAGCGTCGCCGCTGTCTCGGCTAGCAGCAGCCGGCCGACCATGGATTTCTCCCAAACCACGGTCACATCCTCCACGCGACGAGACGCAGAGCAGCCGCCAATAGCGCGGGGCAGCGCTGAAACTAGACGGCCCTAGATCGAGGTGAATCCGACCGGCAGAGACGTCGGCAGGCACCCTTAACGCCGAGAGCCACCGGTGAGGACCACAAGTGGGATGCCCCAGCAGGAAAGGCTATGAGATAGCGGCATCCCACTGGGGGAACTGGGAGATGGAGGGCTCCAAGGAGGAGCAGCCATGACGCCACCTTTGTTTGGCAAGCATGCACAGGAGCATGACGGCAACGAACAGGGTGGGGGCGATGGAGGCGGGAGACGCGACAGTTGGATCTGCGGGAGGCAGGATGCATAGCGCGAACTAGGCGGTTGACAGCGCGAGCTTGAGGGCAGGAGGCGACGAAGGCCGACGCAAGAGTGTGGGAGCAGGGACGCTGCGCCCAGCCAGCAGACAACAACGGGTGGAACCGCTGCCGAGGCAGCCACGAGGCCAGGCCACCGCAGCCACCCGAGGGCGCCGGAAGCCCGCAGCCGCGGCGTGCCGAACGGATCAAAAGGAGGGAGTCAGCCAAAGGGAAGCACCAGGCCAGATCCAGCGGCCCCGATGCGGATGAGGGGAGGGGGCGGCAGGACCAGAGCACGCGCGGGGGCCGGATCCCGCTGCCGCCAGCCGTCGATGGGCTTCGCCCGACGTCGTTTTGCCAGCGGCGGTGGCTGGTGGAGATGCTGTGGCGGCGGCCGACGAGGTGCCCACCCGAGTCGCC
>NC_041386.1:18495255-18542539 GCF_002162155.2 Triticum dicoccoides | reverse complement strand
CACCCTTCTGAGCTCTATTCTGTCTGAACTTCCACCTCATATGTTTAGATTACTGAGTAAAATAGGCCACACTTACATGAACTGTTATGTTATGCTCCAAATTCAAGTATAAAGAGGGAGGCTAACTTCTGACGATCGAGCGGAGCGAGTCCCGTCGCCGGTAGGCTTGGTCCTAAGTGGAGCGTAGGCTGGTAGGCTTGGTATTGTTGCTATGCATGATCTTGAGCTTGAGCAATTAGATGTCAAGACTGCTTTTCTGCATGGTGAACTGGACGAGGAGATTTACATGGACCAATCAGAAGGTTTCATTGTGCCTGGTAAGGAGAAATTTGTTTGCAAGTTAAAGAGGTCCCTATATGGTTTGAAGAAACAGGCTCCGAGACAATGGTATAAAAGGTTTGATTCATTTATGATAGCACATGGATTTAAGATGTCTGCATATGATAATTGTGTTTACATTAAATTTGTTGATGGATCACCTATATACTTGCTGTTATATGTTGATGATATGTTGATTGCTGCCAAGGGTAAGAAAGAGACCATTACTTTAAAGGCACAATTAAGTAATGAGTTTGAGATGAAGGATCTTCGTGCTGCTAAGAAAATTCTAGGTATGGAGATTAGGAGGGACAGAAATTCCGGTTTGTTATTTCTTAGTCAGCAGAGTTACATTAAGAAAGTTCTTCATCGTTTTAACGTATGCCATGGTGTGTTCTAGGCCTGATTTGTCATTTGCAATGAGTTTGGTCAGTCGATACATGGCTAACCCTGATAAAGAACATTGGAAGGCTATTCAGTGGATTTTCAGGTACCTTCATGGCACTTCCAATGCTTGCTTAAAATTCGACAGAATTGGTGAGGGACTAGCTGGCTATGTGGATTCAGATTTTGCTTCCAGAGGTTTAGACAAGAGGAGGTCCCTTGCAGGTTATGTGTTCACTGTTGGTGGTTGTGCCGTGAGTTGGAGGGCAACGTTGCAGCCAGTAGTTGCCCAGTCTACCACTGAAGCAGAATACATGGCTATTGCAGAAGCATGTAAAGAATCAGTTTGGTTGAAAGGTTTGTATGCTGAGCTTTGTGGAGATAATTCTTGCATTAACTTATTTTGTGACAGTCAGAGTGCCATTTACCTCACTAAGGATCAGATGTTCCATGAGAGAACAAAGCACATTGATGTCAAATATCATTATGTTCGAGACACTGTTGAGCAAGGTAAACTGAAGGTATGCAAGATTAATACTCATGATAATCCTACTGATATGTTGACAAAGCAAGTTCATGTTGCTAAGTTTGAGCTTTGCTCAGACTTAGTTGGTATAACTCATTAGCCCTATTGGCTATTTGGCGCCGAAAGTATTTTCTTTGTTGTTCAGGGAGGAGGTTCTCATTCATGCTACAAGATGGAATTTGTCTCAAGGTGGAGTTTGTTATGTTATGCTCCAAATTCAAGTATAAAGAGGAAGGCTAACTTCTGACGAGCGAGCGGAGCGAGGCCTGTCGCTGGTGTTATATATACCTCTTGTAAGCCGTTGCATGGGATAAGTTGATCGGTTGTAAATCCCCGGCGTTTGTAACCTCCCCCAATGTAGTGAAGTTTGGCTGGTTGGCGTCTGTGGTTTTTTCCCCTTCGTGTTCGAGGGGTTTTCCACGTTAAAATCTCGTGTCCCCTGCTTGTTCTTCGTTCTTCGTTGAGTTGATTTGCTTGTCGTATCTCTAACAGAACTATTCATATTAGCAGAAAAAAGAAATCTGGTTTTAATTGTGCCATCGCATGGATAAATGTGCATACTCTGTTTTTTTTCTTCTGATTTTTACCATATCTGTTGTTCAGGTCTTCCCAGCATCATTGAAGGCACAGGAAGGTACTGTAGACTAATGAGAGGTGCATCCAGATGTGCTTCATAGTGCTGTGACGAACAATGCTTTATAGCACTATGATGAAAATGCGGGCACGAAGTGTGAAAGTTACGGGTAACTGATTCTGCCGAGCATAAATATTTGCTACAAGAAAGAGCTACATTGAGAAGATGTGCATAACAAAGACGAATTGCCATGAAGATCAACAGTAGTACAACTGTTAAAAAAGAAATGAAGCAGCAACAAGGTGAGCAGCTGACAGATGAGACCATTAACGAGACCACAGGGATCAGCTGTGTGGGTCGCATGATGCAGAGGCTGGGGTTACAAAACGAGACCACAGAGACTCCAGCGCTGCTTCATTGTGTTTTCCTATGATTGAAACCACTTCTCTAATGTAGGGCAGCCAAGAATGTATCAGTTTGGCACATTGCTCTGTCCACAAACTTCGAAGGTTCTAAAGTTGGGTGTGTTAGAATATCTTGGGAGGTTTTGATAGATTTTGTTGGAAGCTTGTCCGCAAAATTAATATTGAGAAGCTCTTCTCAAATTGTTCGAATCCATGCGCAGTTTCTGAAACTCGGTCGTTGTTTTCCTTCTCTTGGAAGTTCCATCGAATTAATGTTCTTCCAAATTGATCAGCTGCTATGGGTAATTCTTGCAATGGATCAAAGGTGCATCACTCTTTTAATCTGTCATCAATGGGGTTATGGAAGTAGTTGCAGCTGCAGGTGCAATGAAACAGCCGCCTGAGGTGCATGTTTAGGGGGGATCGATTATCCGAATAGTGCGCCTGTACCCAGGGTGTGCTCCCTCAATGCAAAGAGCACCACGGAGAAAGAACGTGGCGCCTTCGCCTCCGTCATTTCGTCTTCTCATTCTCATAGTTACAGCACAGGTTAAAAATGCCCTACGTGCAGAGGCTGAGGGATGTCCCCTCTTTTCAAAAAAATAAAATGCTCTACGCAGCTACGCTTGACTTCTTTAGATCTTCACCCATGTTCCGTAATGTAAAGCTTCTTCAGGTTCATCTCAGTTTTCACAAACAGAGCATCATATTGTCTTTGGTGGCTTGGACAATTTAGAATGAGCGCAACAGTAAGAGTATTTGATAACAAAGCTAGCTCCGTTGATCGTATTTGGACAAAATCAAAGGCGACGCACTCAACTGGTCCAAAGCGGGCGCTAAATGCCTTTTTTTGTCTTTTTGTTGTTCTCCTACGATCGCTCGTGTCCTTGTTTTTTTGCTTTTTTGTTGCTGTTGGGTCGTCAGTGTACTCCTACATGGTTTGAAAAAAAAACAGAGCATCATACTTCCTCCGTCTCGGTTTATAAGGCATGCAAGTAATAGCCTGTGCTTCCTCGGTGGAATACCCAAGAACCATCGCTTCGCTCTTACCAAAATTGATGGTTAGCTCGGACATCTATTGGAAGCACCGGAGGAGGAACTTTAGGTTAGCTATGTCCTGAACAGATCCCTCCACCATTATTATGGTATCATCCACATATTGTAGGAGGGAGACCCCTCCCCCTCCGACTAGGTGGGGAACGAAGCCGTGGATATGGCCGGCATCCTTGGCCTTGTCAAGGATGGAGGCCAGGGCATCAACTACCATGTTGAACAAGAACAGCGAGAATGGTTCACCCTGATGAACCCCATAAAGGGTGGGGAAGTAGGGCCCAATATCTCTGTTAATGTACATCGCGGTCCGGCCGCAGGAGACAAGTTGCATGACTCGAGTCACCCAATGGTCGTCAAAACCCTTGCGAAGCAGCACTTCCCGCAAGAAGGGCCAGTGGACCGTGTCGTACGCTTTGTGGAAATCTAGCTTCAGGAAGACTGCCCGATGGTGTTTCACCCGGACTTCGTGGAGGACTTCGTGGAATACCAGCACCCCATCCAGGATAAATCAGCCTCGTATGAAGGCAGATTGGTTCGGATGGGTAATCGGGTTGTCGGCTGGGTTCTTTCCCCACGACCTACCTGGGGATCCCCATTAGTGATTCGCGCCTCACTGTGGCGGATCTTCGCCCATGATGACCCGTATGCAACACCGGGTTGAGCCCTGGAAAGGGCGCTGGTTGTCGAAGGCGGCTCGCGTGATCCTCATCAACTCCTCGCTTGCCAGCCTTCTTTGGTTCCTCATGAGCTTCTATAGCCTTCACGAGACGCTCCATCAGGAAATCGCCAAGTACCAATCCAGATTCTTCTGGGTGGGTGAAGGCGATAAGCAGATGTACCATATGGTGAGCTGGCCCGATATATGCAAACCCAAGGACCAGGGCGGTCTTGGGATCTTGTCCTCACGGCGCATGAACATTGCCCTCCTGACCCGTTGGCTCTAGCACATTGCTAATGGCGATGGAGGCTTGTGGCTCACTATCATCCGGAACAAGTACCTTCAGGGACAGCCCCTCGCATTCTGTCAGCTCTCTGGCGGTTCCAGTTTTGGCAAGCCGTCATCCAGCTGCTACCTGTGCTTCGCATTGGCACATCCATATCGGTTGGTACTGGGTCCTTGACCCTGTTCTGGTTTGACCGGTGGATTGGCGACACCCCCCTGGCCGCGCGATTTCTGGAGCTCTTCTCCATTGCAGTTGAACCTCGGGTTTTGGTTGAGACGGCCCTTATTGACTTACGGCGCCTCGCCTTCCGCCGCCCCTTTGGCCCGCCTGAAGTGGCCGCTTGGGATGCCCTCCTCCAGGACATAGCCCTCCTCCCAATGAACGTCGCCGACACCACGGATGCCATCTCTTGGCGACTGAAGCCATCCGGCCTCTTCTCCACCAAATCCCTCTACGCGGCCATCGCCCCCTCGACGGCCCTCGAGCCCTTTAGTTTGATTTGGGAGATCTTCTTTATTGGGGATCGTAGCAGAAATTTAAAATTTTCTACGCATCACCAAGATCAATCTATGGAGTAATCTAGCAACGAGGGGATGAAGAGTGCATCTACATACCCTTGTAGATCGCTAAGCGGAAGCGTTCAAGTGAACGGGATTGATGGAGTCGTACTCATCGTGATCCAAATCACCGATGATCCTAGCGCCGAACGGACGGCACCTCCGCGTTCAACACACGTACGGAACGGAAACGTCTCCCACGCCTTGATCCAGCAAGGAGGAGGGAGAGGTTGAGGAAGAGAGTCCAACAGTAGCACGACGGCGTGGTGGTGATGGAGTGGCAGTTCTCCGGCAGGGCTTCGCCAAGCTCACGCGGAAGAGGAGAGGTATTGGAGGGGAGGGGCTGCGCCAGGTTCAAGGGTGTGGCCGCCCTCCCACCCCTCCACTATTTATAGGTGGGGAGAGAGGGGGGCCGCCCCCCCTAGATCCCATCTAGGGTTGGGGCGGCGGCCAAGGGGGGGGGAGTGCCTCCCAAGTCAAGTGGAGGCTCTCCCCCTTAGGGTTTCCCCTCTCCCATGTGCATGGGCCTTGGGGGGGGGGCTGGTGCCCTTGGCCCATTAAGGTTAGGGCGCCCCTTACAGCCCATGCTGCTGTATTGGACGTGGTGGAACATTTTCCGGACCTCCGGACCCCTCCGGAATCCTCCGGAACCTTCCGGAAGCTTCCCGGTACAATACCGGAAAAAACCGAACTTTTCCCGGAACCTGAACAACAACTTTCCATATATAAATATTTACCTCCGGACCATTCCAAAACTCCTCGTGACATCCGGGATCTCATCCGGGACTCCGAACAACATTCGGTAATCACATACAAGTCTTCCTAATAACCCTAGCGTCATCGAACCTTAAGTGCGTAGACCCTACGGGTTCGGGAACCATGCAGACATGACCGAGACAACTCTCCGGCCAATAACCAACAGCGGGATCTGGATACCCATGTTGGCTCCCACATGTTCCATGATGATCTCATCGGATGAACCACGATGTCGAGGATTCAATCAATCCCGTATTCAATTCCCTTTGTCCAGCGGTATTGTACTTGCCCGAGATTCGATCGTCGGTATCCCAATACCTTGTTCAATCTCGTTACCGGCAAGTCTCTTTACTCATTCTGTAACACATCATCCCGTGATCAACTCCTTGGTCACATTGTGCACATTATGATGATGTCCTACCGAGTGGGCCCAGAGATACCTCTCCGTTACATGCAGTGACAAATTCCAGTCTCGATTCGTGCCAACCCAACAGACACTTTCGGAGATACCTGTAGTGAACCTTTATAGCTACCCCGTTACGTTGTGACGTTTGGCACACCCAAAGCACTCCTGCGGTATCCGGGAGTTGCACAATCTCATGGTCCAAGGAAATGATACTTGACATTAGAAAAGCTTTAGCATACGAACTACACGATCTTTGTGCTAGGCTTAGGATTGGGTCTTGTCCATCACATCATTCTCCTAATGATGTGATCCCGTTATCAACAACATCCAACGTCCATGGTCAGGAAACAGTAACCATCTTATTGATCAACGAGCTAGTCAACTAGAGGCTTACTAGGGACATGGTGTTGTCTATGTATCCACATATGTATCTGAGTTTCCTATCAATACAATTCTAGCATGGATAATAAATGGTTATCATGAACAATGAAATATAATAATAACCAATTTATTATTGCCTCTAGGGCATATTTCCAACAGTCTCCCACTTGCACTAGAGTCAATAATCTAGTTCACATCGCCATGTGATTAACACTCATAGGTCACATCGCCATGTGACCAACATCCAAGAGTCTACTAGACTCAATGATCTAGTTCACATCACTATGTGATAAACACTCAAAGAGTTCTGGGTTTGATCATGTTATGCTTGTGAGAGAGGTTGTAGTCAATGGGTCTTGCCATATTCAGATCCCTATGTATTTCGCAAAACTTTATATCGTAGATGCCGCTACCATGTTCCACTTGGAGCTATTCCAAATTATTGCTCCATTATACATATCCGGTATCTCTACTCAGAGCTATCCGGATAGGTGTTAAGCTTGCATCGACGTAACTCTTTACGTCGAACTCTTTATCACCTCCATAACCGAGAAACATTTCCTTATTCCTATAAGGATAATTTTGACCGCTATCTGGTGATCTACTCCTAGATTACCTTTGTACCCTCTTGCCAGACATGTGGCAAGGCACACATCAGGTGCGGTACTCAGCATGGCATACCGTATAGAGCCTATGACAAAAGCATAGGGGACGACCTTCGTCCTTCCTCTTTCTTCTGCCGTGGTCAATCTTTGAGTCTTACTCAACTTCACACCTTACAACTCAGGTAAGAACCCCTTCTTTGACTGATCTATTTTGAACTCCTTCAAAAACATGTCAAGGTGTGCGTTCTTTGAAAGTATCATCAGGCGTCTTGATCTATCTCTATAGATCTTGATGCCCAATATGTAAGCAACTTTATCCAGGTCTTCCTTTGAAAATCACTCTTCAAACAACCATTTATGCTTTCCAGAAATTCTACATTATTTCGGATCAACAATATGTCATCCACATATACTTATCAGAAATGTTGTAGTGCTCCCACTCACTTTCTTGTAAATACAAGTTTCTAGCAAACATTGTATAAACCTAAAAGCTTTGATCACTCCATCAAAACATATATTCCGATTCCGAGATGCTTGCTCTAGTCCATAGAAGGATCGCTGGAGCCAGCATACCTTTTAGCATCCTTAGGATCGACAAAACCTTTTATTGTATCACATACAACTTTTTCTTACGAAAACTGGTAAGAAAACTTGTTTTGACATCCATCTGTCAGATTTCATAATCGAAAAACACAGCTAATGCTAACATGATTCCAACGAACTTAAGCATCGCTACGGGTGAGAAATTCTCATCGTAGTCAACTCCTTGAACTTGTGAAAAGACTCTTTCCCACAAGTCGAGCTTCATGGACGGTAACATTACCGCCCACGTCCGTCTTCTTCTTAAAGATCCATTTATCTCAATGGCTTGCCGATCATTGAGCAAGTCCACCAAAGTCCATACTTTGTTCTGATACATGGATCCTGTCTCGGATTTCATGGCTTCTAACCATTTGTCGGAATACGGGCCCACCATCGCTTCTCCATAGCTTGTAGGTTCATTGTTGTCTAACAACATGATATCTAAGACATGATTACTGTACCACTCAGGAGTAGTACATATCCTTGTCGACCTACGAGGTTCGATAGCAACTTGATCCGAAGCTTTACGATCACTATCATTAACTTCCTATTCCACAGACGTAGGCACCACAGAAAACATCTTTCTGTGTTTCATCACTCTCTGGTTGAAGTAAAGGTTCGACAACCTCATCAAGTTCTATCTTCCTCCCACTCAATTCTTTCGAGAGAGACTCTTTCTCGAGAAAGGACCCGTTCTTAGCGACAAACAATTTGCCCTCGGATCTGAGATAGAAGGTGTACCCAACTGTCACCTTTGGGTATCCTATGAAGATGTGTTTGTCCGCTTTGGGTTCGAGCTTCTCCGGCTGAAGCCTTAAGCATCACAGCCCCAAACATTAAGAAACGACAACTTTGGTTTCTTGCCAAACCAATGTTCATGTGACATCGTCTCAATGGACTTAGATGGTGTCCTATCTAATGTGAATGCAGCTGTCTCTAACGCATAACCTCAAAATGAAAACGGTAGATCGGTAAGAGACATCATATATTGCACCATATCTCATAGGGTTCGATTACGACGTCCGGACACACCATTACCCTGTGGTGTTCCAGGTGGCTTCAACTATGAAACAATTCCACAATGTCTTAAGTGATTGCCAAACTCATAACTCAGAAATTCTCATCGATCAGATCGTGGGAATTTGATCTTCTTGTTATGATGGTTCTTAACTTCACTCTGAAATCGCTTGAACTTTTCAAATGTTTCAGACTTGTGCTTCATTAACTAGATATACCTATATCTACCCAAATCGTCAGTGAAGATGAGAAAATAGCGATATCCACCACACGCTTCAATTCTCATTGGATCACACGCATCAGCATGTATGATTTCCAATAAGTCACTTGCCCGTTTCATTGTACCTGAAAACGGGGTCTTAGTCATCCTGCCCATGAGGCATGGCTCGCATGTGTCAAGCGATTCAAAATCAAGTGACTCCAAACATCCATCGATATGGAGTTTCTTCATGCATCTTATGCCAATATGACATAAGCGGCAGTGCCACAAGAAAGTGGTATTATCATTATTAACTCTACATCTTTTGGCGTGAACATGTGTATTACCACGACCGAGATTCAATGAACCATTCACATAGGGTGCATAACCATGAAAGGTATTATTCATGTAAACAGAATAACCAGTATTCTCTAACTTAAATGAATAACCGTATTGCAATGAACATGATCTAATCATATTCATGCTCAACGTAGACACCTGATAACATTTATCTGGGTTCAATACTAATCCCGAAGGCAGATGGAGCGTGCGATGGTATCAACTTTGGAAACACTTCCAACCCACATCGTCACCTCGCCCTTAGCCAGTCTCCGTTTAGTCTGTAGCTTTTGCTTCAAGTCACCAATAATAGCAACTGAACCGGTATCCAATACCCAGGTGCTACCAGGAGTACTAGTGAGGTACACATTAATAACACTTATATACTTTGTTGAAGTTGCCAGCCTTCTTATCTACCATGCATTTGGGGTAATTCCGCTACCAGTGACCGTTCCCCTTACAATAGAAGCACTTAGTCTCGGGTTTGGGTTCAACCTTGGGTTCCTTCACTGGAGTGGTAACTGGTTTGCCATGCATGAAGTTTCCCTTCTAGCCCTTGCCCTTCTTAAAACAGTGGTCTTTGTCAAACCATCAACACTTGATGCTCCTTCTTGATTTCTACCTTTTGCGGTCTTAAGCACCGCAAACAGCTCCGGGATCAACTCCATCCCTTGCATGTCATAGTTCATCACGAAGATCTAGTAGGTTAGTGATAGTGGCTAGAGAACTCTATCAATCACTATCTTATCTGGAAGTTTAACTCCCACTTGATTTAAGTGATTGTAGCACCCAGACATTCTGAGCACATGCTCACTAGCTAAGCTATTCTCCTCCATCTTGTTGGCAAAAGAACTTGTCAGAGGTCTCACACCTCTCAACACGGGCATGAGCCTGAAATCCCAATTTCAGCTCTCGGAACATCTCATATGTTCTATGGCGTTCAAAACATCATTGGAATCCCGATTCTAAGCCGTAAAGTATGGTGCACTAAACTATCAAGTAGTCATCAGGATGTGTCTGTCAGGTGTTCACAACATCCACAGACGATGTTGTAGGGGTTTGCACATCGAGCGGTGCATCAAAGACGTAAGCCTTCTATGTAGCAGTGAGGACACTCCTCGGACTACGGACCTAGTCCGCATCATTGCTTACAATATCTTTCAACTTAATCTTTCTCTAGGAACGTATTGAAACAGGGAGCTACAACGTGAGCTATTTATCTACAACATATTTGCGAAGACAATTTAGACTATGTTCATGATAATTGAGTTCATCTAATCAAATTAATTTAATGAACTCCCACTCAGATAGACATCCCTCTAGTCATCTAAGTGAAACATGATCCGAATCGACTAGGCCGTGTCCGATCATCACGTGAGACGGACTAGTCATCAACGGTGAACATCTCATGTTGATCGTATCTTCTATACGACTCATGTTCGACCTTTCGGTCTTCCGTGTTCCGAGGCCATGTCTGTACATGCTAGGCTCGTCAAGTCAACCTAAGTGTTTCGCATGTGTCCCGAGGCCATGTCTGTACATGCTAGGCTCGTCAACACCGTTGTATTCGAACGTTAGAATCTATCACACCCGATCGTCACGTGGTGCTTCGAAACAACGAACCTTCGCAACGGTGCACAGTTAGGGGGAACACTTTTCTTGAAATTTTAGTGAGGGATCATCTTATTTAAGCTACCGTCTTTTTAAGCAAATAAGATGTAAAACATGATAAACATCACATGCAATCAAATAGTGACATGATATGGCCAGTATCATTTTGCTCCTTTTGATCTCCATCTTCGGGGCTCCATGATCATCGTTGTCACCGGCATGACACCATGATCTCCATCATCGTGTCTTCTTGAAGTTGTCTCGTCATCTATTACTTCTACTACTATGGCTAACGCTTTAGCAATAAAGTAAAGTAATTACATGATGTTTATGTTGACGCGCAGGTCATAAATAAATTAAGACAACTCCTATGGCTCCTTCTAAGTGCATCTAGTGCCACCCCTAGTTGGTTTTGGAGTATTAACGACAAACCTAGTTGAGGGACTAATGTGTTTGTGAGAATTGCAGGATAACACAGGTAGAAGTCCCTCATTGATTCGGTTTTCCTACCAGAGATGACCCCTAAAAATGTATGAAGACATTGAAGTCAAAGGTGGTATATGAAGATATTCACATTGAAGACTATGACAAGAGAAGACACCACATGAAGCCTATGGAGCTCGAAGACTTAGATCTTTCGTAGTTCTCTTTCTTTTGTGTTGAGTCATAGGAACCACCGTACTGTTAAGTGGGGTCCAAGAGAACCAGTCAGAATGACTAAAGTGATGCCTAACCAAAACCTATGTCTTCGAGTGAAGACTATGAGAGCGAATCTTGTCCAAAGTCGGACAAGTCAGCTTTGCTTGCAGCCCAAGTAAAGTTGCCGTGTGAGTTTGAAATCTGACCGTTGGAACACGTGTCAGTTCCTTAGTGACCCAGGGTCATTTCGGACAAATCAGGTCGGGTTGCCAAGTGGCTATAAATAGCCCACCCCCTACAACCATAAACGGTTGGCTGCTTAGATTCAGAGTACGGCTTTTGTCGTTTGAGAGCAACCCACCTCGAAGCCTTTGAGAGAGAATTCCTTGCAAGGATAAATCCCTAACCACCCAGAGCCAAAGAGAATTAGGCATCACTTAAGTCTTCTTGTCTGTGTGATCTGAAGACTTATTACACTTGAGGACTGTGCATCCTCCAGCCGGTTAGGCGTCGCGTTCTGAGCATCCAAGAGACATTGTGGATTGCCGGTGAACAAAGTCTGTGAAGGTTTGGGAGTCTACCTTGAAGACTTACCAGAGTGATTGGGCGAGGTCTGTGTGACCTTAGCTCAAGGGGAATACGGTGAGGACTGGGTGTCCTGAGCTGCGTGTTCAGGACTGGGTGTCCGGGACTGTGTGTCCTAAGGTTTAAATACCTAGCCGCCCTAACCAGACGTACAGTTATCACAGCAACTGGAACTGGTCCAACAAATCATTGTCTTCAACGAGTCACTGGTTTCATCTTCCCTTCCCCTTACTTACTGTTACTCCTTGTGAAGTCATTGTATGTTTGCACTATCTTTTGTCTTCACTGAGTGACTGCGTGTTCTGTATGGCTTCATAATATCTTCCTACCTGATCCTTACTACATTGCTGCTATTAAGTCATTGTGCTTTCACTCTATTGAATACTTGACTGTGGCTTGCCTAGTGTAGTCTACCTTCCGCTGCAGGGTAATAGGTTTATTTCTATCGTTTGTCTTCATAACTTCCACGTATTGAAGACTTCCATAAAAATCGCCTATTCACCCCCCTCTAGTCGATATAATGCACTTTCAATTGGTATCAGAGCAAGGTGCTCCCTTGTTCTGTGTGATTCGGTTTAACCACCTGGAGTTTTAGCTATGTCGACTGCAGGGATAATAAAAGTCTCCGCTGTGTGCCCCGTCTTCGATGGAACTGAATATCCCTACTGGAAGAATAAGATGCGCATGCATCTTGAAGCCATTGACGTCGACCTATGGTATGTCGTCGAGAATGACGTTCCCAAGGCCGGAGAAGGTGTCACTGCTGCTGATGTCAAGAAATTTGTTCAACTGGACTCTACTGCCAAGAATATCATCTGTGGTCATCTGACCAAAGGACAGTATGGCCGTGTGAGTGCTTTGAAAACATCCAAGTTGGTCTGGGACTGGCTCTCCAAGGTCAATGAAGGCATCTCAACCCAGAGAGATCAGAGAACCAGTGTCCTTCGCAACCTCTTCAACCGCTTCAAGCGAAATGACAATGAGAATGTCCAGCTCACATTTGACCGACTCACTGACATCACAAATGAGCTTCAAGCCCTCGGCGCTACTGAGATCACCAAACATGAAGTCGTCAAGACACTACTGAGATCACTTGATAGTTCGTTTGACATCCTAGCCCTGATGATTCAAGAACGTCCTGATTTCAAGACACTCGATCCGTCTGACATACTTGAGAGGCTCAACACACATGAGTTTCAGCTTTCTGAGAAAAGAGATATCTACGGTCCAAACTATGGGAGAACTCGTGCCTTGAAGGCAAAAGCTGTCTCCTCATCTAAAGAAGAATCTGATAGCAGTTCGGATGATCCTAAAGACATTGGAAGGGAACTTGCTATGCTTGTGAAGAAGTTCCAAAAATTCACCAAGAAGAAAGGTTTCAGAAAGTCTTCCCGATCAAGCTCAAGGAATGATGAAGCTTCTGCTCACGACTACAAGAAGAAAACATGTCACAAGTGCAAGAAACCTGGCCACTTCATCTCTGAGTGTCCACAGTGGGACAATGAGAACAAAAAGAAGAAGAAGAGCAAGGAATATGACTCTGATGACAAGAAGAAGAAGAAATACTCAAAGTCTTCTTCCAAGTCTTCCTCAAAGTCTTCATCACACAAGAAGAGCTCATCTGGCAAGGCACGTGCGTTTGTTGGCAAGGAAATGGATTCAGAGGAGGAGTCCGCTTCTGAGGAGGCGGAGGTGGAGTCTGAGGAGGAGTCCGATTCAGGCGTCGCAAGTCTGGCTACAGCATACGTTGCCAAGTCCATCTTCAATACTGAAGACAATGACTTCATCACCGACACCGATGCAAATGACAAGGACTACTCCGCTTCTACCTACTGCTTCATGGCACGCGGTGCCAAGGTAAACACACGCACTACTCACTATCAAACATCTAGTGACGATGACTCTGATTGTGGTTCAAAACCCAGCTACAAAACACTTGCTAAAATTGCAACTGAACAACAGAAAGCTATGGAACATATTCAAAAACTGTTAGACAGAAGCGATGATCTGTTAGGTGCTGAGATGACTCGATTTGAATCCTTAATTGAAGACATAAAAATTTTTCATGTTAAGTATCAGGAACTTGAAAGTCGTCATGAAACTCTCTCAACAACTCATGAAAAGCTTTCCTATGATTATCTTCAAAGGAAGCAAGATCTTGAGAAATTGAGAGCGGCTCAGGAAGATCTTCAAAAGGAAAACGAGTCACTTCGCGCCAAACAGATCAGTTCCGCTCAGGAAGGATTTGAACCACCATGTCTTAAATGCATTGAGCGTGATAATGCTACTTCTGTTGCTGAATGTTCTACTGCTACCACTGTTGCAATATCTTCAACTGTTGATGTGGTAACTAACCCCTCTGCTGAGGATACCACTGCTATTGCTGATGAGAATGCTAGGTTGAAGACATTGCTTGAAACATGGATGTACAAAAGTCTTAAAGGGCATCAGACACTATGTGATGTCCTCAAAAAGCAGATACTGAACCGAAACCCGAGGAAAGAGGGTGTTGGGTTCGTAAGGAAAATGAATGCTGATGGCTCTTACTGGAAACCTGAGCAGTACCCCAAAACCACGTGGGTTGCTGCAAAGGAACCTTCAGCAGATCCATCCAATCTATCTGGCTTCACTTGTGCTAACCCCATTATCATTGATGAATCTCTTGATGCAAACTATACACTGTTTAAGAATCAAAATGGTGAAGTGTTTGCCAGGTACATTGGTACTAACTGCAGGAATGGACCGCCTATGAAGAAAATCTGGGTTCCGAAAAGGTGTTTGGAGAATCTTCCTGTGAATGTCATCATGACACCTCACATGAAGAAGACAAACCTCAGACCAAAGGCTTCATATGGTCCAAAGGCTTCATACAGACAGAGGACTCACCTGAGTTGCACTAACGCAAATGTTTTGCAGGGAAACCATACTCAGGCATATGAATATGAAAGCGGTTCATCAAACTGCCATGTTCATAAGACCAAGAACTATTCTACTTATTCTTATGAGTACTATTGTTCGCCTACAAGACTGTTTGCTAGGGCTCCAAAGCCAAAGTTCTCAGATGCTGCACTTAGACTTATTGCTTCTAAGCCACCCTTGAAGATGTGGGTGGCTAAGAAAGCTTAACTCTCTTTTGCAGGGAAAGGTCTCCAGCAGAAAACCAAAATCGTCTGACGCTATTGCTGGGGACCTTAAACATCTTGTAGGGTGCAAGATCAAATGCCCGAATGGTCTTACTATGTACTTCGTTCCTGAATCGCTTGCTACTCTCCCTATTAGTCCTAATCTGGATCTAAGCTTTCATAACCCATTGGTTCGTCAAATGTTTTTTCTTCACAGTGCTCTTAGTGAAGCCTATCCCCCTAACTGCACTGTAGGGTACGACACCAGCGTCTTCAGAATGGATTATTGATAGTGGGTGTACAAATCACATGACTGGCAAAATAAGCCTTCTTATGGACTCAACCTTACGTCCATCCGACAAGAGCCACATCACATTTGCTGACACAGGTAAAAGTAAGGTATTGGGTCTAGGTAGAGTTGCAATCTCAAGGGATCGACACATGGATAAAGTCATGCTTGTTGAATCCCTTGGCTTCAACTTAATGTCTGTCTCAATGCTTTGCGATTTGAACATGATCGTAATATTTGGAAAATATCGTTGCCTTGTACTAATGGAATCTGACAAGTCTCTAGTATTTGAAGGGTATCGAAAAGATGATTTGTACGTGGTAGATTTCTCAGCAGGACCACAGCTTGCCGTATGTCTTCTAGCAAAACCTTCAGAATGCTGGCTCTGGCATCGGAGGCTTGGGCATGCTGGCATGAGGAACCTCCACACCCTGGCAAAGAAGAAGCATGTCATAGGCATCGAGGGCGTCAAGTTCAAGAAAGATCACTTATGCGGTGCCTGTGAGGCAGGAAAGATGACGAGGGCCAAACATCCCTCGAAGACAATCATGACCACTACTCAACCCTTCGAACTGCTTCACATAGATCTTTTCGGTCCCACTCATTACTCAACTCTTACTACTACTGCTTGTCTCTATGGCTTTGTCATTGTTGATGATTATTCTAGATATACTTGGGTGCACATAATCCTTTACAAGACTGAAGTGCCGGATGTCTTCAGACGCTTCGCTAATCGAGCTATGAACAATTATGGCGCCAAGATAAAGCACATCAGAAGTGACAATGGCACTGAATTCAAGAACACTGGCCGTGATACATATCTTGATACCTTGGGCATCACACATGAATTCTCGGCCCCGTACACGCCACAGCAGAATGGCGTCGTCAAACGCAAGAACAAGAACAGAACACTCATTGAGATGGCCAGAACGATGCTAGATGAATACAAGACTCCAAGAAAATTCTGGCCTGAAGCCATTGATACTGCATGCCATACAATCAATCATGTTTATCTTCACAAGCTTCTGAATAAGACATCTTATGAGCTTGTTACCGGCAAGAAGCCAAATGTCAGTTACTTCAGAGCATTTGGCGCCAGGTGCTGGATCAAGGACCCACATCACACCTCAAAGTTTGCACCAAAAGCACATGAGGGTTTTATGCTTGGATATGGAAAGGATTCACACTCCTGCAGAGTCTTCAATCTCTTTCATTACAAAGTGGTTGAAATAGTGGATGTGCGGTTCGATGAGACCAACGGTTCACAAAGAGAGCAACTGCCAAATGTGCTAGATGAAGTTCCATCTAGTGAATCAATCAAGCTAATGGGAACTGGAGGAATTATACCTTCTGAAGCTCATCCTGAAGAAGAACTTATCATCTCAGCACCTGATCAACATGAAGACAATGCTCAGCCTGAAGACATTCCTTCTAAGAACGACAATGATCAGCAAGAGCAAAATCTTCGCCTTGTACATCCTCGCGTTGCCAATGAAGTGCAGATTGAAAGAATAATTGATAGCATCAATGCACCCGGTCCACTCACTCGTTCAAGGGCAACTCAGCTAGCAAATTTCTGTGGGCACTTCGCATTCGTCTCAATAACAGAACCCAAGAAAGTTGAAGAAGCCTTCATGGAACCTGAATGGATTCAAGCTATGCAAGAAGAGCTTCAACAGTTTGAGCTGAATAATGTATGGGAACTGGTTAAGCATCCTGATCCACGAAAGGACAATATAATAGGCACCAAATGGATATACCGCAACAAGCAAGATGAGCATGGTCAAGTTTTCAGAAACAAAGCTCGTCTCGTTGCTCAAGGATATACTCAAGTGGAAGGCATTGACTTCGATGAAACATTTGCTCCTGTGGCTAGACTTGAAGCCATACGCATACTGCTGGCCTATGCAAATCATCATAACATACTTCTATATCAAATGGATGTGAAGAGTGATTTTCTCAATGGCAAGATTGAAGAAGAAGTGTATGTTGCACAACCGCCTGGCTTTGAAGATCCAAAACATCCTGACATGCTATACAAGCTCAACAAGGCACTATATGGCCTCAAACAAGCCCCTCGGGCCTGGTATGACACACTCAAATACTTCCTGAAGAGCCCAGGCTTCATACCTGGTTCCGTAGACCCCACTCTCTTCACAAAGACATATGATGGTGAACTGTTTGTGTGCCAAATAAATGTGGATGACATTATCTTCGGCTGCACCAATCAGAAGTACAGTGAAGAGTTTGGATATATGATGCAAGAGCAATATCAGATGTCCATGATGGGAGAGCTGAAGTTCTTCCTCAGTCTTCAAATACGACAACAACGCAACGGCATCTTCATATCTCAAGAGAAGTATCTCAAAGATTGCCTGAAGAAGTTTGGTATGCAAGACTGCAAAGGCTTCACGACACCAATGCCAGCAAAACATCATCTGGGTCTCGATGACAATGGTAAAGAGTTTGATCAAAAGGTATACCGCTCCATGATTGGTTCTTTACTTTATCTATGTGCATCTAGGCCAGATATTATGCTTAGTGTTTGCATGTGTGCTTGATTTCAAGCGGCACCAAAGGAGTCACATCACTTAGCTGTGAAGCGAATTCTTCGATATTTGGCTCACACCCCAACTCTAGGATTATGGTATCCAAAGGGCTCAGAGTTTGATCTGGTTGGATTCTCGGATGCTGATTATGCTGGTGACAAAGTTGATCACAAGTCTACATCAGGCACATGTCACTTTCTGGGACGATCACTTGTATGTTGGTCTTCAAAGAAGCAGAACTGTGTATCTCTCTCCACTGCTGAATCTGAATACATTGCTGCTGGATCTTGCTGCGCTCAGCTTCTATGGATGAAGCAAACACTCAAGGACTATGGCATTCATCTAAAGCAAGTGCCACTTTACTGCGACAACGAAAGCGCTATCAAGATTGCCAACAACCCAGTTCATCACTCGAAGACAAAGCACATTGAAATTCGTCATCACTTTCTCAGAGATCATGTTATGAAGGAAGATATTGATATCATACACGTCAACACTGAAGAGCAATTGGCAGATATCTTCACCAAGCCCTTGGATGAGAAGAGATTTTGCAAGTTACGGTGTTAGCTAAATATCCTGGAATCCTCAAATGTCCTGTGATCAGGCACACATCCTAACCCTTATGCATATTGATGACTTAGATGTGCAACACATGAAGTAAAGTATATCTTCAATCAATGAAGACATACATTCTAAGTGTGAATACATTAATGTGGAATTTGGCTTCGGAGCGCCACGATAATTGTGCGCCGTGTCTGGGTCTAATACTTCCTATACGGTGGGTAACGCCACCACCAAATGTTCTGTTTGAAGTGTTTCATTCATGGCGTTATATTTGCTATGTCTTCACATTTGGTTTTGCTTCAATCTCAACATATCTTCATGATTATCTTCATTATGTTGATTATATATATATATATATATATATATATATATATATATATATATATATATATATATATATATATATATATATATATACAAGTGTTCTGTCCTCTACAGCATTCACTTATAGCTATGTCTTCCTGTTGAATCTTTTGAACTAAGTGAATGTGATCGGACCCTGACCTCTCTATGCTTTCTATCTCAAATTCTATCTCTCCAAATCATAGGCATTCTATTGAAATTGTCGAATGTCTTCTCTGCATCCTTGTCAGCAGAAGATACAGAGACAACCATTAAGTCCGTTTTCAATGCTCATTCCTCCACATGAAACCCGGAGAAGTAGGAACGACCACCCGACAATCCAGGCGTGCGTGGGACATGGAACAAACCCCAAAATTCCGCATAATGGCCATGTGTTCCTCAGATGCGAATTTGCCAGGGGCACCTGTGTAATAACAAAGTGCCGCCCCTGTATATATAAATACACACTTCACAGCGGTCATTATCTCTTCTTCCACTCTCGCACGAACCCTAGCGCCACCGCTAGCCCTCGACGACACCGTCGACGAAGCGCTTCGCTGCCGCAACCTCTCCGACGCCGTCTTCACGCCGACCGCGGACATCGTCCTCTCCGCCATCACCGTAGGTGTCCTCCGTCGCCAAGTTAGGGCATGGAAGATCGAACTGCTCGGCCTCATCTTCCACTCCGTCTAGCAGTTCTTGGTGTGGTAAATAAAACTTCCTTTTTACAACACCGTTGATCCTATGGCTTTGTCACTTTCTACTACAAGCAGTTTCTATTCACACAAGTTAGATCTCTCTTATACTGCATCTCATAACATGCCTAGTATATTCACTTATGCTTCACAAAGTAGTTAGATTCCTCACTTGTACTGATCTGTGGATTCGTACAAATCTGGAACCAACTCCTTATCTATGAGTGAATGTCTTCGCACGATGAGGTCAATGTCTTCTAAACTGAGTTATCTTCAAAATCTTCTGAGAATGCATATGACCTCTTCCCCTTCCCCCACACCTTAATGCTGTCACAGGTACATGTCCGTGGGAGAATCCTTTGGTTCTCATAGTCTGCATTCATTTGTAGAATTCTTACAGCGTCACATAAATTCTCCCGAAGCCAGTTCCTATTTGTCCAGCAAGCGAAAACCTTTGAAGCCTTTGAACGTGTTGAAGCCTTTCAGTTTAAAGTTTATGGCTTCAGAGAAATCAGCAAGGAAGGGTGGCAGAAAGCATCGTGGAGAAACGTCCAGAGATCTGCCAGATGACCTCTCAGAACTGTACAAGACAGATCCTGAAGAGGATTACAATCAGCGCAAGACCCGAATCCAATGGATTCGAAGATATTGGGCAGAACAATGGTTCAAATGCCGATTTGTAACCCAGGAATATGCTGAGAAAAACGCCATCAAGAGACCGTGGGGAGACATCCTATACAAGAATCTTCTACCCAGGTCCAGAGATGAAGCCATTGAACAAGGCTTCTATCCCTGCATGGTCCGTGGGCCACAGCCTGCTGATGCACACCCATCGTCACTACTATGGTGTCGTGACGACAATCTGTTCAAGCGCAACTTCCAGTTTGCCCAGAACTCAACGAAGCAAAACAAGAAGACATTGGGACTAGACTTCAACCCTGGTCCCTCAGCTCTAAGGGCTGATGGCACATGAGATGCAGAACCCAATGTCATCGGTCCCTTCTACAACCTTGAAGGCCTCATCACCCATATCTTGGTTCAAGGGACTGCAGTGAATGAGCCTGCAGCTGACGCTGAATCAGATGAAGCGCCTGCAGTGCCGAAGACAAAGAAGCTGAAGAAGCCTAAAGCTTCAAAGCATGCCCCTTCACCAAAAATCTCACGGGCGAAGCCACTGGCAACTGCACCTCCTGAAGACAGTGTGCAGTCCGAAGACTTATCACGCATCTCCAAGCCCTAGAAGGTCAAGATGCCTCTGCCTCACACCGGCCAAGAGCTAACAGCTGCTGCCATTCTACGCAATGATGCCATTGATCTGTCAAGTGATGAAGATCTTGCAGATGACGCTCTTGAGCAACTCATCAAGAGCAAAGAAGAAGCAGAAATCTTCAATGATCTGCCTCTCTTTGATGTGAAAATCATCCACAACTTCATTGATGAGTGGTTTGACACGCCAAACATCAGCTTCGAAGATCTGCAGCTACCCATTGGCCTTAGTGTCGCCTTCCAAGGCGCCATTGCTTCAGAGCTAGCTGTCGCCCAGCGCATTGTTGAACTGAAGCAAAAGATTGACTATGAAAAGGCTCAGTTCAAGAAGCATATGGCCAAGCTCAGCGTGCAAGAGGTGAGGAACTTCAAGATCATGATGCACGAGCTCAAGGAAGCCTTTCTGAAGAAATGTGCAGAAGCTCAGGGTTCGCGTGAGTGCATGAAGGTTCTGGCTGACAGATGTGTGCAAGCCTACAATGAGGCTGAGAAGCGCAAGGCCCTTGGGCGTCCTGGCATCGACCCCAGGATGGCCGCAAAGAAGAAGAAGAAGCCTGCTATGGCTGAACCCGACGCACCAAGGCGGGAAGCAGTTCCCATTGTCTTCCCAACTAGACTGACTGGCTCGAAGCCAAAAAGCCGGTCAACTGCTTCAGAGCTCAAGAAGACAAGGACTGCTAAGGCGGAAGCCAGGAAGAGGAAACATCCTGAAGCCTCTCCTACTGCCCCCTCCAAGAAGAAGAGGAAGACCAAGAAAGATCAGGCTGCTCCCACAGAGCCTTTGATAGTTGAACCCATTCCTATGGTTTATCTTGACGCTGAACGCCAACTGACAATCCATGAGCCTACTTCCACAGAGGCTCATGAAGCTGAAGACTTTCCAGCAGTTGATCCCATCGCTGCTGAAGACATTGGTCAACATGACCATGTAGAAGATGGTGCAGTCCTTCCTCAGCTCGAGAACAGCAAACTCATCAGCATTGGTCGCCCACTAACGCCAATTGCACAGAATGCTTCATGGGCGAATCGCCCACAAGAGGAAGAAGACTTTGAGGCCCAGCCAACTCCAACTCCACAGGCGTCGCCTGCGTTGTGCAGGCTTCGCAAAGGTCCAAGGCCTCAAGTCTCTGCTGAAGACAATCCATCTGCATCAGCCGCGGAAGAAGAAGCCCCACAAGTTGCCACTCCCCTGTCCCACCAAGAAGCAGTTCTCAAGGAGAACGTGCTTGTGACCGACCCTCCAGCTCGTCAAGTGGAGGATGAAAATCTTGAAGCTGCCACCATCACCACCACTGAAGCCACTGCTAATGTGGATCCCTCCCCAATGGAAGAAGAAGACAACGAAGCCACTGATCCCGTCACTTCTGTTCCTGAGTCTGCTGCCGGTCCCCAGTTCGACTATCATGTTGAGCACAGGCCTCAGGTACAGAAGCCAATCCCAAGATTGCCAAGGTTCCCAGGTCCTGCATCAGCACCTGGCTCCTTCAATATCAATGGCTTTAGAGCAGACAACACGTTCTTCGATAGCTCCAGGAACCCCTACTCAAGGGAAAGGATATCATCTGATCGGTTCTAGAGCTATCCGCAGTGAAGCTATTACTCATGCATTCCTTACAACCAAGGTCGCATCTTCCCACACAAGCGCCTTGACATTGAAGCTATAGCTGGTCTGCCCTGTCTGGAAGAAGCTTTGGATTGCTTCAAGGAAGTTGGACTGCTGCCGTTCGTTACTGACCAAGAGCATTGGAATGAAGAGTTGCTGCTCCAATTCTATGCCACACTTCACATCCGCGGGTATAGCAGAGATCCGAAGACTTGGGTCCTGGAGTGGATGACTGGAAACGTTCATCACGAAGCCAAAGCCTTTGACATCATTGAGCTCACTGGCTTGTCCACTCCTGGCGATCTCTACGAGCATGGCTGTCAGCTGCATAGTGAAGCTATTGAGAGCATCTTTCAGAAGTCTGAACCTAATATGAGTCAGATGCGCAGCATGATGAAGCCATTGCCCCAAGATGCTGCTTATCCCACAGAGTTCTTCGTTGAAGACCTTGAGTATCTGCCAAGAACCATTTATCACATCATCAGGCGAACTCTCTGGCCCATCAAAGGGCACTCTCCACATGCCAAGCTTGAGGGTGCAATGAAAACTTTGGTCTTCTATATTCTTCATGGAAAATGCTTCAATGCATAGGACTTCTTCATTCGCCAACTTGCTGCATCAGGCTCTGATCTGTTTGGCTTGAAGTTCTACGCCCCATGGGTAATGTGGCTAATCAAACTTCACTCCGCTATCTCATATCAGCCATCTGCTCGCAATCATCGGATTTTTCTGCCTGATGTGGACATCTCTATTGAAGCCATCTATCCTGAGCCTGCCAAGAAACCTCTAAGTCTTCAGAATGCAGAGCATCAGAGTTTCTCTCAGAACACTGAAGGAGTTGAAGCAGTCACTCATGTGTATCCTTTGGCTGGCACTACACGTGCACCACATCCCGCTTCCACTGAAGCCACTGATAGTACAACTGCTCCACGACCCAAGAAGCGCACTCGTGTTCTCAATGACCGAGAGCTTCTTGTGGCTCTTCATCAGAAACAGGATATGCATCATGACTGGCTGAAGCGTCAGATGCAAAGTCTCTTGGTGGATGTTAATCGCATTCGCAATCTTGCCACCAAGAATGCTTTTGTTGCCCATGAAACATCTCGCCGCACATGGAAAGGGCTAACGATGATGTGTTCTGTAGATGATCTTCAAGAGGATGGCTTCACTGAGCGATTCAAGTTTGACTCCACACCTCCTCGAAGGGCTGTGCTGCGACGAACTTCATCCCTTGAAGACTCTGAGTTCTCTTCCTCTGCTGCAACTGTGATTGCCAGAGTTATCGAGGATGAAGACGATGCTACTTCACTGCCACCTCCTTCAGCACACTTCGACTCTGCTCCAAGCTCTTCAACACCGCCAAACACCACCAACGACCCTGCTACTTCACCTACTCCTCATGGGAACGAGTAGATGCTCTATGTCTTCAAACCTTTTTGGTCCTTACTGACAAAAGGGGGAGAAGCATATGAGGTTGATAGTCTTCAAGCGCGTCCATATGGGCGGGTGCTTTATATTTTGCTTCGTGCTTACAACTCTCGTTTTGCTACATTTGATTCTTTGAGTTGTAACACTTAAACTCGATGGTCGTCTGCTACTTATCTGCCACCTTGTTTTGCGATGATAAATTCCGCATGTGCGACGATAAATTCCGCACTTAGATCATTCTGCAGACGTCCATTTTCCATTATGCATGTCATTATCTTCATATACTTTCACATGCATAGTGGATTATCATCATAAGTTGAAGTGGATCTCCATAAGTACATCCTGCCATGTGCATTTGCATTCCAAAAACAAATTACTTATATGCACATCTTCAGGGGGAGCCCTTGCAACTTATGAAGACAATTCCTTATCCTTTACAATTTCACAGATTATATTCCCCGTTGAAAACTTCAACTAGTTTGTCATCAATCACCAAAAAGGGGGAGATTGTAAGTGCATCTAGTGCCACCCCTAGTTGGTTTTGGAGTATTGACGACAAACCTAGTTGAGGGACTAATGTGTTTGTGAGAATTGCAGGATAACACAGGTAGAAGTCCCTCATTGATTCAGTTTTCCTACCAGATATGACCCCTAAAATGTATGAAGACATTGAAGTCAAAGGTGGTATATGAAGATATTCACATTGAAGACTATGACAAGAGAAGACACCACATGAAGCCTATGGAGCTCGAAGACTTAGATCTTTCGTAGTTCTCTTTCTTTTGTGTTGAGTCATAGGAACCACCATACTGTTAAGTGGGGTCCAAGAGAACCAGTCAGAATGACTGAAGTGATGCCTAACCAAAACCTATGTCTTCGAGTGAAGACTATGAGAGTGAATCTTGTCCAGAGTCGGACAAGTCAGCTTTGCTTGCAGCCGAAGTAAAGTTGCCGTGTGAGTTTGAAATCTGACCGTTGGAACATGTGTCAGTTCCTTAGTGACCCAGGGTCATTTCGGACAAATCAGGTCGGGTTTCCAAGTGGCTATAAATAGCCCACCCCCTACAACCATAAACGGTTGGCTGCTCAGATTCAGAGTATGGATTTTGTCGTTTGAGAGCAACCCACCTCGAAGCCTTTGAGAGAGAATTCCTTGCGAGGATAAAGCCCTAACCACTCAGAGCCAAAGAGAATTAGGCATCACTTAAGTCTTCTTGTCTGTGTGATCTGAAGACTTATTACACTTGAGGACTGTGCATCCTCCAGCCGGTTAGGCGTCGCGTTCTGAGCATCCAAGAGACATTGTGGATTGCCGGTGAACGAAGTCTGTGAAGGTTTGGGAGTCTACCTTGAAGACTTACCAGAGTGATTGGGCGAGGTCTGTGTGACCTTAGCTCAAGGGGAATACAGTGAGGACTGGGTGTCCTGAGCTGTGTGTTCAGGACTGGGTGTCCGGGACTGTGTGTCCTAAGGTTTAAATACCTAGCCGCCCTAACCAGACATACAGTTGTCACAACAACTGGAACTGGTCCAACAAATCATTGTCTTCAACGAGTCACTGGTTTCATCTTCCCTTCCCCTTACTTACTGTTACTCCTTGTGAAGTCATTGTATGTTTGCACTATCTTTTGTCTTCACTGAGTGACTGCGTGTTCTGTATGGCTTCATAATATCTTCCTACCTGATCCTTACTACATTGCTGCTATTAAGTCATTGTGCTTTCACTCTATTGAATACTTGACTATGGCTTGCCTAGTGTAGTCTACCTTCCGCTATAGGGTAATAGGTTTATTTGTATCGTTTGTCTTCATAACTTCCACGTATTGAAGACTTTCATAAAAATCGCCTATTCACCCCCCTCTAGTTGATATAACGCACTTTCACTCCTGCCGGTTGTCATACTCATTGACATGCAAGTCGTGATTCCTATTACAAGAACATGATCAATCTCATACATCACATATATCATTCATCACATCCTTTTGGCCATATCACATCACAAGGCATATGCTGCAAAAACAAGTTAGACGTCCTCTAATTGTTGTTGCAAGTTTTTACATGGCTGCTATAGGTTTCTAGCAAGAACATTTCTTACGTACGCCAAAACCACAACGTGATATGCCAATTTCTATTTACCCTTCATAAGGACCCTTTTCATCGAATCCGATCCGACTAAAGTGGGAGAGACAGACACCCGCTAGCCACCTTATGCAACTAGTGCATGTCAGTCGGTGGAACCAGTCTCACGTAAGCGTACGTGTAAGGTCGGTCCGGGCCGCTTCATCCCATGATGCCGCCGAATCAAGATAAGACTAGTAACGGCAAGTAAATTGACAATATCGACACCCACAACTGATTTGTGTTCTACTCGTGCATAGAAACTACGCATAGACCTAGCTCTGATACCACTGTTGGGGATCGTAGCAAAAATTTAAAATTTTCTACGCATCACCAAGATCAATCTATGGAGTAGTCTAGCAACGAGGGGAAGAAGAGTGCATCTACATACCCTTGTAGATCGCTAAGAGGAAGCATTCAAGTGAACGGGGTTGATGGAGTCGTACTCATCGTGATCCAAATCACCGATGATCCTAGCGCTGAACGGACGGCACCTCCGCGTTCAACACACGTATGGAAAGGAGACGTCTCCCACGCCTTGATCCAGCAAGGAGGAGGGAGAGGTTGAGGAAGAGAGTCCAATAGCAGCACGACGACGTGGTGGTGATGGAGTGGCAGTTGTCCGGTAGGGCTTCGCCAAGCTCACGCGGAGGAGGAGAGGTATTGGAGGGGAGGGGCTGTGCCAGGTTCAAGGGTGTGGCCGCCCTCCCACCCCTCCACTATTTATAGGTGGGGAGAGAGGGGGGGCGGCCCCCCTAGATCCCATCGAGGGTTGGGGGCGGCGGCCAAGGGGGGAGGAGTGCCTCCCAAGTCAAGTGGAGGCCCTCCCCCTTAGGGTTTCCCCTCTCCCATGCGCATGGGCCTTGGGGGGGCTGGTGCCCTTGGCCCATTAAGGTTAGGGCGCCCCCTTACAGCCCATGCTGCTGTATTGGACATGGTGGAACATTTTCCGGACCTCCGGACCCCTCTGGAATCCTCCGGAACCTTCTGGAAGCTTCCCGGTACAATACCGGAAAAAACCCGGAACCCGAACAACAACTTTTCATATATAAATCTTTACCTCTGGACCATTCCGGAACTCCTCATGACGTCCGGGATCTCATCCGAGACTCCGAACAACATTCGGTAATCACATACAAGTCTTCCTAATAACCCTAGCATCATCGAACCTTAAGTGTGTAGACCCTACGGGTTCGGGAACCATGCAGACATGACCGAGACAACTCTCTGGCCAATAACCAACAGCGGGATCTGAATACCCATGTTGGCTCCCACATGTTCCACGATGATCTCATCGGATGAACCACGATGTCGAGGATTCAATCAATCCCGTATTCAATTCCCTTTGTCCAGCGGTATTGTACTTGCCCGAGATTCGATCGTTGGTATCCCGATACCTTGTTCAATCTCGTTACCGGCAAGTCTCTTTACTTGTTCCATAACACATCATCCCGTGATCAACTCCTTGGTCACATTGTGCACATTATGATGATGTCCTACCGAGTGGGCCCAGAGATACCTCTCCGTTACACGGAGTGACAAATCCCAGTCTCGATTCGTGCCAACCCAACAAACACTTTCGGAGATACCTGTAGTGCCTTTATAGCCACCCAGTTACGTTGTGACGTTTGGCACACCCAAAGCACTCCTACGGTATCCGGGAGTTGCACAATCTCATGGTCTAAGGAAATGATACTTGACATTAGAAAATCTTTAGCATACAAACTACACGATCTTTGTGCTAGGCTTAGGATTGGGTCTTGTCCATCACATCATTCTCCTAATGATGTGATCCCGTTATCAACGACATCCAATGTCCATGGTCAGGAAACCGTAACCATCTTATTGATCAATGAGCTAGTCAACTAGAGGTTTACTAGGGACATGGTGTTGTCTATGTATCCACACATGTATCTGAGTTTCCTATCAATACAATTCTAGCATGGATAATAAACGGTTATCATGAACAATGAAATATAATAATAACCAATTTATTATTGCCTCTAGGGCATATTTCCAACACGCTTGCCCCTGAAAATCAGGATCTTCCTATGGCAATGGATCCGCGGCCGCCTTTCGTCCGGCGTGGAGGTCCTTAAGCGCAATGGACCTGGAGATGGGATGTGTCCCATGTGCGGCACGGTAGAGGATGCTAACCACATCTTCTTCACGTGCTCCACGGCCCAGTTTCTTTGGTCCTATTTCCGTGAGACAGTTGGTGGTCAGTAGTGCAATACCAACTTCCCTGGCCTGCTTGCAGAGATCCACGCCTCCCTCCCTTGCTACCGCCATATTAGATGGCTTTGCATTGGGGTCCTTGCCTGGACGCTATGCACCGTCCGTAATAAACTTGTCATCCAGAAGGTGCCTCTTCGACGTGCTACTGACGCAATCTTCAAAATGTGTGGTTTCTTGCAGCTTTGGCGGCCGCTTAGCCGCCCCCAGGATCGGGATGTCATCAACACTCTCATCGCCGACCTCAGATCAATGGCCTTCCGCTTGGCGCCCCCGCTCCCATCGCCGCCCCCGGAGCCCGACTAGTTGCTCTGTTGCACCCCGCGTGTGCGTGCTTTTCTGTTTTCCAGGGCATGTTGAGCTGTGCCCTCAGCATTAACCCCATTGACTATTCTGTGTGCTAGACCTTTATGTTTGTGTGTGTGTGAACCTTGTTGGATGTTTGGCTTGGGTAGTTGCTTTATAATATAAAGCGGGGCGAAAGCCTTTTTTGGTAAGGCATGCACGTCATTCTAAGTTGACAATTTAACTAACTAAATATGCATTATATTTGATGAAAAATATATGTTTGGAAATTACATACGCTTAAGTTTTTTTTAGATAAAAGGCATACGCCTGACTTTATAAATAAAGCCACCAGGCAGAGTAGCACAACCAACACCAACCAAACACAGTAGCAGAACATCTGATAGAATAAGTTCGCACACATGGCAACCCAGCCAGTCATGGCACGCAGGCAAGCCCTAAAAGGATATGATAGAAAGAAGCAGGATTTAAGACGCCTCTCGATGCCAGTGCGCCAAGGAGGAAGCCGTGGTCTGAATCTTGGACACCATAGCGTCGAAGGCCTCGTGGTCCGCTTCCTTAATCAATGATCTCCACTGCTGTAGGAATACACCAGTTTTAAATAAGCAACCAACAGGATTAGCCGGGAAGATATGTTCGATGGTAAACTTGTTTCTAGTGGTCCACAACGACCAGCAAATCGTTGCAAACCCAACCCAAAAGATCCTTTCAGAAGCCCCAGATAAGCCGCTGGCCAATCTCCGCAAGTCCATAAAAGATGAGGGATTCCAATTCACTTGCAGCCAATAGCAAATACAGCACCACACAAACTTAGCCAAAGAGCACCGAAATAAGATATGATCAGTGTTTTCAATGGCCCCACATAAGACACATCTATCCGAGCCCGGGCCGTTCCTTTCCCTAATTTGATCCGCCGCGGGAAGCTTCCCACGAAAAGCTTGCCACATGAAAATTTTGATCTTAGGGGGGATTCGGGCACTCCAAATGCATTTGAACTTGGATGTGGGGAGCCAGAGATGAGTTTAGCGTAAACAGACTTAACGGAAAAGCGACATGAAGAAGAATGGGGCCAGACCACCGAGTTCTCTTCCTCCGAGAGCAAAGGGAAGCAAGCAATAAGGCGATGCCAATCTTCCAACTCTTCAGGAGATAGCGTTCTATGAAGGTCTAGATCCCAATTATTTAGCGAGAGCTCGAAGATAGAGATCTCTGGGATAGAACAGTAAGAAAATAAGGTAGGGAACGACACCGCAAGGGTGGCTTCCCCGCACCACCAGTCCGACCAAAAACGAGTAGATTTGCCATTCCTGACTATAAATTTGACCAAGGATTAAAAAATTGGACGAACTTTAATGAGTTGGTGCCAAAACTGGGAACCACTAGATGACGAAGCAAACATGGGACTTGACGAAGGGAAGTACTTAGCCTTGAGAATGGTGAGCCATAGGGGGAACTCCACAGAAGACATGATTTTCCACCACCACTTTAAAATGAGGCACTTATTAATGACAACCGTGTTAATTATCCACCACCACTTTAAAATGAGGCACTTAGACATGATTTTGGGTCTGCAAATGTATTTCCATTTCACCATCCTATATTTGCACTTATTATCCACCGAATTCCAATAAAAGGCACCCCTGTGCTTATCAAAACCAGCGTGAGTCCCTCCCGAAAGGAGGTAGAAACCCATCAGGAACATTGGGGGGGAGGACGAGCAGGCGTTGGTTAGGAAAACCTTGCCTGCTTGGGTGTTGTAGCGGCCTCTCCACGGCAAGACCCGGTTGCCCACCTTAGTAAAAGCCGGAGCAAAATCTTTAGCCGACAACTTGTGGGGAGAGATCGGAAGGCCGGGATATTTGAAAGGAAAAGATCCTAGGGAGCAATTAAGAAGATAAGCAACTCTTTGGGCCTCAACATCCGAGACCCCAGTAACGATGACTTCACTCTTGGAAAAATTAATCTTGAGACCGGAGAGAGCTTCAAAGCAAAGGAGAAGGAACTTTAGGTGGGCTATGCTAGCATCATTCAATTCAATCATAATGATAGTATCATCCGCATATTGTAAATGAGAGATGCCATTAGGGACAAGGTGGGAGCTGACAGGAGTAATGTGGCCAGCTGCCGCAGCCCGAGTCAGAATATGAGAGAGAGAGAGAGTCAGCCACAAAGTTGAACAGGAGGGGAGAAGTCGGGTCACCCTGCCTCAAGCCCCTGCCGTTGGCGAAGAAGTGACTAATGTTCCCGTTGACCAAGACTGCAGTGTGGCCACCCGTAACCAACTGCATAAGTCTGTGAACCACTGCACCGTCAAAGCCCTTGGCTAGAAGCACTTGCCGGAGGAAATTCCAACTGACCGAGTTGTAAGCTTTTTCAAAGTCAAGTTTTAGAATCACCGCTTTGGAGCCCCGGACACGCAGGTCATGAACAATCTCATGTAAACATATAATGCCATCTAAAATAAACCTGCCCTTAATGAAAGCCGATTGGAAAAGACTAAGAGTGCGATGAGAGATAGGGGAGAGCCTAGTAGCAAAGCCTTTTACTGGTAGCTTAGCGAAGTTATTGATGAGGGCTATAGGTATAAATTGAGTGATCAAATCTGCCCCTTTTAACTTTAGGGATGAGAGTAAGCACAACATAATTTAACCGAGATATGTCAACGGTACCCAACCAGAAGCCTTGAATGATAGCCTGGACGAGGCCCCACAGTTGGGGCCAGAACTGCCTAAAGAAGGGGATGGAGAAGCCGTCTGGGCCCGAGGCCGCATTGGTATTAGGGCGCGAATCGTTTCAAAAATCTCATCGTCAGAGAGGGGGATCAACAAGGCCTCATTATCAACGCTAGTAACCTTCTCCTGTGAAGCCCAGAAAGAATTAGCCAGTCTAAAGCCCACCTCGGGCTTAGCAGAGAGGAGAGAGGAGAAAAAGTCGACCACATGCGACATAATCTGGGAGTGATCAGACACCCTGACATTATTGATGATCAAGCTATCAATCATGCAACGGCGACGCATCCCGTTAGCAATGGCAAAGAAATACGCAGTAGGGGAATCGCCTTTCAGAATCCAATTAATGGTGCCCCTTTGCCTTCAATAAATTTCCTCTTGACGGTGCAAGGCCAAAAGGGCCTCCTTTAAATCATATCGGGCCTGCCATTCAGGGGGGAGAGAGACCAGGGCCATCTGCGTGCGCGTCCAGAGAGCCAATTTGAGAAGAAAGCCGAGCCTTGTCACGCCTTGACTCAACAGCGTGGTTCTTAGCCCAACCACGGAGAAATTTTCGGAGGAAATACGAACATTGGTGCCAGTCGTCCATCGGGCCAAAATAGCGGCGAGCAGAGGATAAGAAGGAGGAAATTTTATGCGCAATCATATCAACAAAACCATCAACCAGGATCCAAGAGGCATCAAATTGAAACCGCGGTGAGGAGATGGAACGGATCCCATCATCAAGAATTAGGGGCGCATGATCAGACCCAACAATGGGCAGAGCCCGAAGAGAGACCCGAGGGAGCAAGGAGTCTCATCTGGGGCAAATGAACACATACGCGGTTAAGAACAGATCTAATAGGAGCCGTTTGATGATTCATCCATGTGAAGTGGGCACCCACTCTAGGCACTTCGCGGATATCCGCTTAAGAATTCAATGATACACTTTTGGTGACATAACTCATATTTTGTTAGTCAAATCGATGACCTAGAACTACGTGCACGTTCTATAAACCTTGATGGAGGGAGTATTAATAATCCATGTACCTAAAAAAACATTAATTATGGAAATGGCAAATGGCTACAAGTCAACACATGAATTGATCAACTGCTATGGGTAATTCTTGCAATGGATCAGAGGTGCATCACTCTTTTAATATGTCATCAATGGAGTTATGGAAGCAGTTGCAGCTGCAGGTGCAATGAAACAGCCGCCTGAGGTGCATGTTTAGGGGGATCGATCATCCGAATAGTGCGCCGGTACGTCAGGGTGTGCTCCCTCAATGCAAAGAGAACCACGGAGAAGAACATGGCGCCTTCGCCTCTATCATTCCGTCTTCTCATTCTCATAGTTACAGCACAGGTTAAAAATGCCCTACGCTTGACTTCTTTAGATCTTCACCCATGTTATGTAATGTAAAGCTTCTTCAGGTTCATCTCAGTTTTCACAAACAGAGCATCATATTGTCTTGGTGGCTTGGACAATTTGGAATGAGCGCAACAGTAGAGTATTTGATAACAAAGCTAGCTCCATTGATCGTATCTTGGACAAAATCAAAGGCGACGCACTCAACTGGTCCAAAGCGGCGCTAAATGCCTGAGGTTGTTGTTCTCCTAGGATCGCTCGTGTCCTTAGTTTTTTTGCCATTTTGTTGCTGTTGGGTCATAGTGTACTCGAAGACTTTGTATCTCTTTTCTTCTATATTGTCACATGCAGTTCTCCTACATGGTTCGAAAAAAACCCAGAGCATCATACTTCCTCTGTCTCGGTTTATAAGGCATGCGCGTCATTCTAGGTTGACAATTGAACTAACTAAATATACATTATATTTGATGAAAAATATATGTTTGGAAATTACATCCGCTTAAAAATTGATGACCTAGAACTGCATGCTGTCAAACAAGGCGTATATGTGCAGGACTCATGTATTCTCGTGGATATCAACGTAGATATGTATAGAGACTGTTAGGCCGGCTTGTTATCTCTTATCTCTTGTAACTAGCTTAGCCTTATCTCTTCTATTATTCCTTTCCAAGTTGTACTCCCGATTCTCTCCAACCGCATGTATGCGCTATCAGGGATCCTGCGCCCCTGCCTATAACATGTAACACATCGCCTCACATCGAGGTAAGACGTTTCCACTCTCGCACATGGTATCAGAGCCTCCTCTTCCAATCTCATCTAGCTCATCTCCATCATTGCCCTAGCCATGTCTTCCTCCGGCTCCTCCCACCCAAACCTCAACCAGCAGGTCACCGAGAAGCTTACCCGCACAAACTATGTGCTATGGCGTGCCCAGATCGTGCCGCAGCTGCAGGGCGCCGGTGTCTTCGGCTATGCCGATGGCACCACACTGGAGCCGGCCCGACTCCTCGTCACCAAGGACAAAGACGGGAAAGAGTCATCAACGCCCAACCCTCTCCACCCAATCTGGGTATGGGAGGACCAACAGGTTCTTGGTTACCTGCTCAACAATCTGTCCAAGGAGGTACTCGTGCAGGTGACCGCGATCACCACGTCGCCCGCGCTCTGGGCTGCTCTGGCGGGCATGTTCTCGTCTCAGTCGCTTAGCCGGGTGAACAATATTCGCATGGCCCTCATCAACGCGCAGAAGGGGACTCAATCCGTCTCCACCTACTTCGCCCACATGCGCGGCCTTGTGGACGAACTCGCCGCGGCCGGCAAACCTCTGCCAGATGACGAGCTTGTCTCCTACATTCTCCATGGGCTGGACATGGACTACCAGTCCCTGGTGTCTGCCCTCGATGCCCGCACCACGCCGGTCTCCATCGACGAGCCCTTCTCCATGATGAGCAACTTTGATCAGCGCGTGGCACTCTTCCAGTCCTCGGGCGGCTTCAAGTCGTCTGCCAACGCCGCCTACCGTGGTCGTGGCGGTGGCTCCTCTCATCACCGCGGACCACCTCGCAACAAGGGCAAGGCCTCTGGCGGGGGCAACGGCAACAACACCACTCGCGGCGGCGGTGGACGACCCTCTTCTGGCAACAACAGGGGCCGCTGCGGCGGCTCCACTAGATCACGCCCGGATGCACCTCGCTGCCAAATCTGTGGTAAGCTAGGGCATACGGCCAAAGATTGCTGGTACCGCTACGACGACGACGGCGACTCCTCCCAAGATGAAGACAAAGTTGATGCTGCTGCGGATGGCTCCTATGGGATCGACACCAACTGGTACGTCGACAGTGGTGCCACCAACCACATCACCAATGAACTTGAGAAGGTGACCATGAAGGAGAAATACCGCGGCAAGGACCAAATCCACACAGCTAGTGGTGAAGGTATGAGGATAAACCACATTGGTCACTCAATTTTTAATACCCCTCGTAGAAAAATTCATCTTAAGAAAATCTTGCATGTTCCTAGTGCCAACAAAAGTCTCCTTTCTGTTCATAGAATTGCCCTTGATAATCATGTTTTTCTTGAATTTCATCCATATTTCTTTTTGATCAAGGATCAGGCCACGAGGAGAATTCTCTATCACGGTAGATGTGTTCGAGGGCTTTACCCATTGATTCCGGAGCGCACAAGACTCAATAAACAAGCTTTTGGTGTTGTCAAACTCTCGTCAACACGATGGCACGATCGTTTAGGACATGCTTCTTTTGCTTTAGTTGAAAAACTCCTTAGGAGAAACAAGCTCCCGTATGTTGGTGAGCGCAATGTTGAAACTATTTGTGATTCTTGTCAGCGAGCTAAAAGTCATCAATTGCCCTATCCAATTTCTACTAGTGTTTCTACTCAACCATTGCAATTAATCTTTTCTGATGTTTGGGGCCCTACTCCTAGCTCTGTTGGTAGACACACCTATTACGTTAGCTTTATTGATGACTACAGCAAATTTTCTTGGATCTATCTTCTTAAGAAAAGATCCGACGTTTTTCAAGTGTTCAAAAATTTCCAAGCACTTGTTGAGCGTAAATTTGACTCCAAAATAATTGATGTTCAATCCGACTGGGGAGGGGAATACGAGAAGTTGAACTCCTTCTTCCAAACCCTTGGCATCTCACACCATGTGTCATGCCCCCACGCTCACCAACAAAATGGCTTGGCCGAACGCAAACACTGTCACATTGTTGAGGTTGGCCTTGCGCTTCTAGCCCATGCGTATATGCCATTAAAATTTTGGGATGAGGCGTTTCTTGCTGCTGTTCACATCATAAACATGCTCCCAAGTCGAGTCATCAATAATGGAACTCCATTAGAACGGCTTCTTCATGTCAAGCCGGACTATTCCACACTTTGTGTGTTTGGGTGTGCGTGCTGGCCTAACCTACGCCCTTACAACAAACGTAAGCTCATGTTTAGATCCATGCAATGTGCTTTTCTTGGGTACAGTGCCCAACACAAGGGTGTAAAATGCCTTGACATCTCCACTGGTCGCGTTTACATCTCACGGGATGTCGTCTTCGATGAAACCAAATTCCCTTTTTCAGATCTTCATCCTAATGCCGGTGCGCTCCTCCAAAAAGAAATTCTTTTGCTCCCTCCTAGTCTTTCCGGTTATGATCAAGGGGGCGTTAATAATTGCGATGATCATATGTTGGCTAACCCTCTTAACACTGCGCATGAGTCATCTGATGATGTTACAGGAGCACCAAACAGTAGAAATAGAGATGAAAATGGCGAAGAAATCACCTCAAACGAGCTTCATCGCATGTGTCGCGGCGTGGGGAGCATATCTCCCTCAGGATCGGAGCTGCAGACACCCAGGAGATCCTCTTCGGGATCCATTCCAGCCGCCAACCACACGCCCGCGCCAGATGGGCCAGACGCGCTAGGCACTGTCGGGCGCACGGGTGCCAGCGACCCGCAGCGTGACGTGCGGCCTTCCCCGGCACGGCAAGACGCGCCCCCAGCCCGCACCAATCTCCAGCTGCCACGCGGCAGCGCAACAATGGCCCAGACCGCACGCGCTTTGCGGACCAACCGGTCTGCTACAAGCGGCGCGCCGTCACGCGTCGGGCGAACGCGGGGCCAGCCTCTGATTCTGACGGGCCCGCACCATCACGGGCTCATGATGAGCCGAGTGGCTGCCCTGGATCTTCTGTGGCTCCCTCCTCACCATCGTCTCCTGTCGCCGCCACAGAAGATCCTGTTAGTCTTGAACTGGTAGCAGGCGGATCCTCCTCGGGTTCTGCCACTGACTTGTCTCCTGCGGGATCCTCTGCGGCTGCGGATCCTGCTGCATCACCACCACGCCGCACAAGGCTACAACAAGGGGTACTTCAACCAAAAAATTATAAGAATCTAATAAAATATGGCCTAGTCTGTTCCACAGGTGAACCAGGTGAGCCCAACACAATTGAAGAAGCTCTCACTGATGAAAAGTGGAAAGAGGCAATGCTTGAAGAATATAAGGCTCTTGAAAGAAACAAAACATGGCATTTGGTTCCTCCACAGCAAGGTAAAAACCTCATTGACTGCAAGTGGGTATTCAGAATTAAGAGAAAGTCTGATGGAACCATTGATCATTATAAGGCTAGACTCGTTGCGAAGGGCTTCAAACAACGGTATGGTATAGACTATGAAGACACCTTTAGTCTAGTTGTAAAAGCTACTACCATTCGTCTTGTGTTGTCCATTGCTGTTTCCAAGGGATGGAGCCTTCGCCAGCTAGATGTACAGAACACGTTCCTCCATGGTGTTCTGGAAGAGGAAGTGTACATGAAGCAACCTCTTGGGTTTGAAAACAAACATACACCTTCTCATGTGTGCAAGTTGGATAAAGCATTATATGGACTGAAACAAGCTCCAAGGGCATGGTATTCCCATCTCAGTAAAAAGATGCAAACGCTTGGTTTTGTCCCTTCCAAATCTGACACCTCCTTGTTCATTTATAACAAGTTCAACACCTCCATGTTTGTCCTTATATATGTGGATGATATTATTGTCACAAGCTCATCTGATGAAGCAATATCAGGACTCTTGAAGGATTTGGGTGCAGAATTTCTCTCAGGGATCTAGGAGAATTACATTACTTCCTAGGAATTGAGGTGAAGCAGCACAAGGATGGGTTACTTCTCTCTCAGGAAAAATATGCCACAGATTTGGTAAGGAAGGTAGGCTTGCAAGGTTGTAAACCCACACCCACTCCTCTCTCTAGTACAGAAAAATTATCTCTTACAGAGGGAACACTCCTAAGTCCAGAGGACAGTACAAAATACATAAGTCTTGTAGGTGCACTTTAGTACTTAACATTGACCAGGCCAGACATCTCCTTTGCTGTTAACAAAGTATGTTAGTTTCTGCATGCACCCACTACAGTTCACATGACTGCTGCCAAGCACATTGTCAGATATGTCAAATATACTCTGAATATTGGACTAAATTTCAGCAAGTCACCTTCTACTCTTGTCAGTGCTTTTTCTGACTCAGATTGGGCAGGATGCTTGGATGACAGACACTCAACTGGTGGCTTTGCATTATTTTTTAGACCCAATCTCATATCATGGTGTGCCAGAAAACAGGCTACAGTTTCCAGGTCTAGTACTGAAGCAGAATACAAGACTTTGGCCAATGCAACGGCAGAAATCATATGGGTACAGTCTATCTTAAAGGAGTTGGGTGTGAAAAGCTCTCAGGCTCCATGCTTATGGTGTGATAACCTTGGTGCCACCTATCTGTCTGCAAATCCAGTGTTTCATGCCAGAACAAAACACATCGAGATAGATTTTCATTTTGTCAGAGAAAGAGTGGCTGGTAAACTCTTGGACATTCGCTTTATCCATTCACAGGATCAAGTGGCAGATGGGTTTACAAAAGCCCTGTCCGTAAGAAGTTTTGAAGACTTTAAGCATAATCTCAACTTAATGAAGTTGTGATTAAGGGAGGGTGTCAAACAAGGCGTATATGTGCAGGACTCATGTATTCTCGTGGAGATCAACGTAGATACGTATAGAGGTTGTTAGGCTGGCTTGTTATCTCTTATCTCTTGTAACTAGCTTAGCCTAATCTCTTCTATTCTTCCTCTCCAAGTTGTACTCCCGATTCTCTCCAACCGCATGTATGCGCTATCAGGGATCCTGCGCCCCTGCCTATAACATGTAACACGTCGCCTCACGTCGAGGTAAGACGTTTCCGCTCTCGCACACATGCACGTCCTATAAACCTAGACGGAGGGAGTATTAATAATCCATGTACCTAAACAAACATTAATTAGGGAAATGGCAAATGGTTACAAGTCAACACGTGAATAGACAAGAAAGAAACCACAGATTAGAAGTATCACTAGTTCACTACGACATGAAAACCACCTGAGACTGCAAGATTGGACAATATGCAGAGCCCCAGCTGAGCATTCTTGTCCATCAGACAAGACGAGCTTCCTCTTTGAAGAAGCCGGACGACGCCGGGGATGACGCCGGCCTCCGCCGCCTCTCCCTCGCCCCCCTCTCCTGCTGTTCCCGCTGGCGCTCCGCGCCTGGCCGGTGTGGTCGCCCTCCCCCTGTCTCCTCGCCCCTCGCCCTCCCTTGCTCTGCCCCCGTCCGCCTCTGCAGCGACGCGCGGTTGCAGTTGGGCCGACTTGGCGGTGGAGGAGGACCGATTGGACGCCGACGCGGTTGCGCCGGGCTGCCACAGCCTCCTCGCTGCTTCGGTGACCGGTTGGCGGCGGCGGTGGCGGCCGCCGAGTCCATCTCCGCCCTGGTTCCTTCCCCTCCCCTTCCCCTCCCTCTACCTTTGCGGGTGCGGTCGGAGGTCCACCACGCACCACCTTCCCCTCCACCATAGGGCGCTGGCCGTTCGGCTGGTCGTCGTGACCGAGGGGCCCGAGCGCGAGCTTGGGGGGTGGCCGGTCGATCTGAGTTGGGACGGGCGGCGTTTTCATGGCGCACCTCCTCGGCAGTCGTCTCTTCGCCCCCTCCGATGTCGGTTGCGGGTGGCTTGACTGGTGCGACCTCGACTAGGGTTGTCCCTCGCGGCCGCAAGTTTTGGCCTTTCCGGCCATCGGCGACTCCAGCGGGCGATGCCCCACCGCCGGCGGCGCCCTGGTTTCCCAGGGGGGAAACCCTATTCCCTCGCCTTCCTCGGTCGGGTTGTGGGATGGGCCTAGGTGGGCCGTCGATGTCGCGGGCTCGGCCTTCCTATGGCCCGCTTTCTGGGCCTGTGGGGGAGGCGGGGATCCTGGGATGTCCTGGGCCTCTGCCGCTCGGCCTGCCCTTGTTGGACTGCCTCTCCCCCTGGCCCATGCGGTCGGGCCGCTCTTAGAGCTTGCCCCTGCCCTCTCGCTAGGGCTCGACCCATCTTCTCCCCTCCCCACCCCGATCCCATCTCTGCCGCCGTCTCCTCCCTCCCCGCCCTCCCGCACGCCCTCTTAGGTCCCCTCCGCCATGGCTCGCGAGCAAGGTGACGGCGCCCCTCGGCCCAAGTGGCGTGCCGAGGGCCGCGATGGTGGGGCGGCTCAAGCCTCGCGCCGTCCCTCACCGGATGGGGCTCGCCAGGAGGCCGAGCTGCGCGACTCGATGCTCAAGGGCAAGGGGGCGGCGTCCGCGTCTGATGGGGGGTGGCGCGGTCCTGACCCGCGGGACCGCTCGCTGGAGCAGTGGCACGGTCGCGGCCGCGACCGGGACCGCCGGTCTCCGCCTCGCCATTCCCACTCTCCAGCTCGTTCCGGCCGCTCTGAGGCACCCCCCACGGCGCTACGACCCCCCGCGTCGTCAGGCGCAATTTCCGCCCTCTGGTCCCAACAACCGCAATGGTCGTGGTGCCTTTGCGAAGAAGAAGAAGAAATGCACCGCGAATCAGCAAGCCGCAGCCACATCCGCCCCGGCATCCTCCATCTCCAACCCCCCCACTGTTCCTATGGTGGGAACTCCCCGTCCACCGGCCCCGGCGGTGACGTGCTTCAACTGTGGGGTGGAGGGGCACTGCTAGGTCGACTGCACTCGGCCGCCCGCTTGCTTCAAGTGCAAGCGCGCTGACCACCCCGCCGTGCTCTGTCCTGACCATCCGTCAACGGGGGTCCTTGGCCTCTTTGGCTACGCACTTGATGATTTGGGCTTCTTCCAAATGGATCTCCTAGTGCCGGCAGCTTTCTCCTCCCTGACTGCTCTCATCTCCGTCCTTGATGGTAAGATGGCGTCCCCGGGGATCATTGATGAAGAGCTTCGCCACTTGTTCAAGCCGGATTGGGACTGGGGGGTGGCTCCCATCTCTGATCGGGAGTTCACCGTTGTCTTCCCTGATCCTGTCAGCCTCCGCTACAGCACTCACAGTGCGGAGTTGACCCTAGCACTTCATCAACTGAAGGTGCGCATTTCGGTGCCATCAGTGGATCCCCTTGTCGTGGCCTCCCTCTCCACCGTGTGGGTTCAGATTCCTGGGCTTCCTCCCATCGCTCGTGTGGACGGGGCTATCAGGGGCATGTACCGGCTCCTGGGCAAGATTGTGTCGATTGATCCTCTCTCGCTGCTCAAGGGGCCAGCCGTGCGTGTCCAGCTCAAATCCCCGGACCCATCCAAGCTCCAGATGACCTTTCGGATGTTCTTCAATGATGCTGGTTACGATCTCCGCATCTCCGTCAAAGAGGCGTTGTCCGCTTCCCCTGTGGACCCCGTGGATGGCTCCGACCCGGAGGCCGATCCGAGCTGTGAGGGTGATGGCGGCCCCCCTTCTGGGCGCGATCCGCGCCGCCGCTCCCGGAGCCGTTCCCCGACGTCGGAGTGCTTGGATGAGGACTCCGAGGAGGACCGTGGGGCCTCGCCCCAGACTGGTGCGGTGGTCCCCCCGGCCTGCACCAAGACCATCACCCCGGTCCTCCCTGCGGATGCTTCGGGTGAGGGGGAGGAGGACATCGCGGCAATCGCGGCTATGCTTGATGAGGCGGCTACCTTACCTCCTGGTGTCATCATCCCAAGCTTCATGGAGGCGCAGGTTTCCTCATTTGATGGTGGCGTCAGCGACACGAGCAGCGTGGGCATGGAGGTGGTCCCGGCATTTTCGCCCCGTCCCTCCTCTCCTGCCCCGCCCCAGGAACCTTCCGGCACCATCCTCATCGTGCCCCGACCTTGCCCGACCCCTCCGGACCGGTGCCGGCCTCGGGTCCCTCGGCGCGGGCCGCCCCTCCCCGCCCTCCCGCGGCCAAGCGGCGCCCACGGTCGACTTCCACTCCAGCGACGTCGGCTCGGAAAAGTGCGCGGCCCGGGTCGGCGACCCCCTGGGTGGGTGCGTCTCCTACTGCTGTGGAGAAGGCTTCCCGTCGTGCCGCGGCGCAGAACCTTGATGCAGGTTCGTCTTCCCACCCTCCACCGGATCTTTTCTGCAATAAGGATGTGATGTTTGAGGATACTTCCTTTTTGGCCCTTGCGGGCATTCCGTTGGGTCACTTAGCGAAAGTCGCGGTAGATTCCGCCATAGTTTTCCGAGGGGAGAAAGGCCCCCCTTAGAACATATTGCCTCCCTTCAGGCCAAGGAGGTCTTGGAGGGGCAGCTCGCGGCAGCTCGGGCTCCTGCGGCGGCTGCGGCCGATGAAGCAGCACCCCCGACTCCGCGCCCGACGCATAGTTCGTCGACTCGGGACTTAGCCCCCGAGGAGGTCCGTCGCAGGACCCGTTCGTGGACTGCTCAGTTACGCCGTGCCCTGAGGGCCAACTCCATAGTAGGGTCCCGGGAGGACCCTATTTGCGAGTAGTTATGTGTGTGTTATTCTGGAACCTACGGGGTTTCAGCCATGATGGCCGCCGTAGGCAACTGATTGATTACATGCGCGACGAGTCTATGGATGTGGTTGCGATTCAGGAAACGATGCGGCTGGATTTCTCTTTGGCCGAGCTTGAGCGCTTGAGCCGTCACTTATTCGCCTGGCATTGGTTGCCATCTAGTGGAGTGGCCGGACACTCCGGTGGGATCCTTCTAGGTGTGAAGGATGCCACCTTCGAGGTGGGATCCATGGATCATGGATCCCACTTTGTTAGTATGGAACTGTGGGAGCGTGATGTTAACTTCAAATGGGAGGTTATTGTGGTATATGGCCCTGCCGATCATAGTAGGTTGGCTGCCTTCCTGGACGAACTACACACCAAGATCGCCTCCGCGACGCTTCCGGTTGTGGTTGGCAGAGATTTCAACCTCCTTTGCTCAGCGGAGGAGAAGAGCAACGCAAGGGTTGACTTCGCGGAAATCCGTCGATTCAACGACTGGGTAGCGGACTTAGGACTGCTCGAGTTAGATAGGGTTGGGGCGAGATACACCTGGACCAATAGACAGGTTAGCCCAACCCTTAGTGTGCTTGATCGGGTATTTGTCTCCCCCAACTGGGAGTTGCGGTTCCCCCTAGCCTCTCTCCAGGCCATTATGCGCATCGGGTCGGACCATGTACCCCTTCTCTTGTCCTCTCGTGATGAGAGGCCTCGCCCCCCACCACGGTTTCGTTTCGAAACATTTTGGCTTCGGCAATCGGGCTTCATGGCCGCCGTCCGGGCCCACTGGGCCTCGGATTTATTGGAACCCCATAGGGCGATGTCGCTCCTTGATGAGTGGCATCACCTGTCCAAGCGCTCTAGGCAACTCATGAAGGGATGGGGTGCCAATGTTGGGAGGGACCTTCGGGTCCAAAAGGCTACCCTTCTCGAAGAAATCCGCGCACTGGACCTGCGCGCTGATACCTCAGGGATCTCCGCTGAGGAATGGGCATATAGATACAACCCGGAAGACTCCCTCATGGAGATCTACTCCAAGGAGGAAGAATTTTGGCGCCAACGTGGATCTATAAAATGGGTACTGTTTGGTGATGCCAATACAGCTTACTTCCAGGCAATCGCCAATGGCCGCAGGAGACGTTGCTCCATCCCCCTTTTATGGGAGGGCGGCCGCCTTTATCAGGATCCACCAACGATTCGCGCCTTGGTGGATGACTTTTATAAGTCGTTATTCATGGGCCATGCCAGGGGTGGTGTCGCTCTGGCCGACCATATTTGGTCACATGACCAACTAGTTTCCCCGGCGGAGAATGCGGCGTTGATGGCCCCATTCGATGCCGCGGAGGTGGAAGCGTTCGTCAAATCGATGAACCCGGCCTCGGCCCCAGGCCCCGATGGGCTTCCAGTCCGTTTTTTTCAGGCCTTCTGGCCGATGGTCAAGGAGATCATTCTGGACTTATTCCGGGACTTTGCCAGGGGGACATTGGACATGTCTCGTCTCAACTATGGGATCATCTCCCTGATTCCTAAAGTCCCCGAAGCTGCCGACATTAGGCAGTACCGCCCCATCACCGTCCTTAATGTGATATTTCGGATTCTGGCAAAAGGGTACGCCACTAGGGCGGCCCTGATTGCTCCTCGGATTCACCACCCGAACCAATCGGCCTTCACGAAAGGTAGATGTATTCTTGACGGGGTCCTTGTCCTCCATGAAATCATCCATGAGGTCAAGACCAAACACCTTCGTGCGGTGTTCTTCAAGATCGACTTTCACAAAGCATATGACACCGTCCATTGGTCCTTCCTTCGGGAAGTATTGCTTAAACGCGGCTTCGACCCCCATTGGGTGGCTCGGGTGATGCAACTTGTGACGAGCGGTCGTACTGCCATTAATAACATGTGACACCCCAAAATTTTGGCCTTGTTTTAATGGAATAAAATTTTGCCAGGATTTAAAACTTTGAATTTTTGAGCTCCATTTTGATTTTGTTTAAATCATTCCCTTCCCTGTTATTATGAGCTTTTCCCAGAGAGAAAACTTTTCAAATGTGTTATTAGGCTTGATTAACCTCTCAAGAAAAACTTTCCTTTTATCAGTGTAACTAATTAAATAATTAGGTTGCTTGATCTTTATTTTCTTGAAAAGGGTTTTCTAGGTTAAATGGCCATATTTGAACTACAACCATTTGATAAATTCACTTAAAATTCCCACAAAAATTTGGAGATGTCATGTGATGTTTTTAAATCACTTTTATGCTAAAATATATTTCATTCATGAAATATTTTGAGCCCTACACTCAATTTTTCTTCTCTGGTCCAGAGTGCATTTTGCACTACAACCTATTTAAATATTTCTTAAAAACTTCTACCAAAATTAAGGGAGGTCAGTAGGAGCCTATTATTCCACTTTGTGCAAAAACCTATTTATGTCCTTTGAAAAAATTTGAGTGAATCAACCTCATCTTCATTCTGGACCAACTTGATGGTTTGTACAGCAACCATGTTTTTACTTGCTCTTTAACCCTTGATTATTTCTCCTACTTGTAGTCCCCCATGTTAAACCCTTAAGTCCAGGAGCATGCACCTTTTGGATCATTTTTGGTTCATGAAATAATGCTATTTATTTCCTGTCCAGAATTGAAGTTTTGTAAAACTTGCACTAACAAGTTTCTGCTTTTGGCCAAATAACCTCACCACTCTCTCTTGCATCTAAAGAGACCACCATCTGGAGTTTTTGGCCACCCCAAGACCTGCCTAAGTGCCCTTAGCATTTTGTCAAACACCTGGTGTGCATGGCCAGTTTTGACATGATTTTGTCTTTGCATTGTGACCTTGCACCTCGGATCATACTAGCATGTCCACTAGGATTCCAGTTGCTCCTAACCTGGGTCTGTTAATTGCCAGCCTCGACCGCGACCACTAGCGTGCTCTGGCATAGTGTCGAACACGTCTCGTGCACACCCGAAGCACGCCCAGAGCGCGCGTATTGCAGCCGCGCGCCCGAGCCGACACGCTGGCCCCCTGGCTTTGGCCCACACAGCAGCATCACGCCACGCGCTCCCCTTCTCTCAGCTACGCGCCAAGCCGCCCCTCGCTGCGCCCGACAGGCCAAACGCTAGCCGCCGCCGCCGCCCGACAGCCCTGCGCTGTTCAGCGCCGCCCAAGCCACTCCCGCTCGCCACCTGGCCCTTGGAACAGCGCGTGCTCATCCGCAGCCATGTCCGCTAGCGCTCGTCGCCGCCACGATGCCCTGCTGCTACAGAACGTCGGTTCGCCGGAAGCTTATCCACAGCCGCCACGGAACCGACCTCGTCGCGCTATAAATGGACACCCCGAGCCCCTCTGAGCACGCACGCGACCTCAGACCACCCCTATGGCACTCCCCTAGCTCGCATTCGACCCGGGGAGGCCTCCTTCCTCATCTCCGGCAACTCCTGCCGCCGCCACCGCCCCGGCCAATCCGGCACCTCCAGTATCTCCCACTCTCCGTTCTCTCCACCAAGAACCTCCTCACCCTCCTGTGAGCCTTTTCCCCTACTTGATTTTGATCGGGAGCCAACGCCGCCACAAAGTCACTTCGCCACCGAAGCCTTCTTCCGCCGCGGAGCTCGCCGCCGGCAGCTCACTCCGTCCCCGCCGACCCAACGACTACCGGGAGGACCGCCCCAACCTTACGGATCCATCCCCACCCTCGGGGGCCCGCGAGGAGCAGCCAAACGACGGCGATGATCGTCGGAGCCCCGCTCCGCTCGGGCAAAGGAGGGAGACGACGTGCGGCGACTGGTCAAACCTGACCAGTGGGCCAGGCAGGCCCACTGTCAGTGACACCCCGCACCGTCCACGTGGTTAAGTGGAGGCGTAAAGCCTCAAGTACGCCTCCTCTGTACCGAAAGCGTAATATCGTCTGAAACGTTTTCTTTTCTGTTTTAATTTTAATAACAGATTTGACCAAATCTTTGACTGGCTATAACTTTTTAAATATAACTCCAAATGAGTTGATTCTTTTTCCTACCTTCCTTAAATTTGGTCTAGTTTATTTTAAGATTTATTTGAAAATTTTTCAAACAACTTTTTTGTTCTGTTTTTGAAATATGTGTTAATTCAAATATATTTTTAAATAGGATTTTGGGGAGAGAGAAGAAGCTTTCAAAAGTTTTGGAGAGCACCTCACCCCTCCACAACATTGAAGGCAAGCATTCTGAATCCCGACATAATATTTTTGGTGTGATCGTTGATACATTTATAACACCACCGCATTTCGAAGGACTTGTTATTTCATGTGATATGATCATATGCATGGGTACATGTTGCTGACTTCCATGCTGTTGGAAATGGACACACTTGTGATGATAATCACCCTCATATGCCTTGCATGCATACCGGCAGGAACCCGGGAAAACCTCTGCCTTGGGTAGGCTTGAGTTTGTCGCCGGTCTCCGTCGGGACGGTTATGTCTGGTATGGCATGGTAAGGCGATATGAGAGGTGAATCTGATGGATGAAATATATTCGTCATGCTAATCATGCAGGGAATACTTGAACCTCCTGAGTCGACCGTAGATCGAGTCTTGTTCCAGTAACCCCCATACTTGTTTTGTACTACCACTCGTCTCTACAGCAAGTAGAGTACGGTTCAGTAAGTTGTCAACCCCTTCCCAGCACACACCGTACAGAGAGGCCATGGTGGAAGATACCGGTTGTAGCTGGTAGGCAGGCCACCTGGTCCGGGGGCATGGGTGTTTCCGGTTGGAACCGAGAGGGGAGGCCACCCCTTAGAGCGCGCGATATAAATTTGATCCCATGCTACGCGAGGTTGTAGCCTCCCCACTTAGAGTTTGCTTAACAGGTGTCGTGGGTGATTCCAGACACGTGTGAGATAAGCTGGTGTGTGCAAGTTAGGTGTGTTTTCAACAAAAAGACCGTAGACGGAATTAGTCCTGCTGGACTAGAGAAATCCGTTACTCGTGGGTAAAGAGTACACCCTCTGCAGAGAATAAACCTATTCGAATAGCCGTGTCCATGGTTAAGGATTACAGTCTGGGATGGGTCAGGTGTCGGTCTTAGTGTCGGTCTTCGGAGGTGAAACTGTTAACCAGAAAATGGAATTACTACTCGTGACTTGTGATATCTATGATGATTATTATTATTGTTGACTAACCCATGATATTATTATTATTATCGAGTATCTCTGGGATGGTTCTACCTCCAGGGATATTCATTATGATTGTTCCTTTTAAAGCCCTTTATGTGGCGTCGCTCAGACGCCCGACTGTGGCATTTCTTTTAAAGCCCTTTATGTGGCGTCGCTCAGACGCCCGACTGTGGCATTTCTTTTAAAGCCCTTTATGTGGCGTCGCTCAGACGCCCGACTGTGGCATTTCTTTTAAAGCCCTTTATGTGGTGTCGCTCAAACGCCCGACTGTGGCATTTCTTTTAAAGCCCTTTATGTGGCGTCGCTCAGACGCCCGACTGTGGCATTTCTTTTAAAGCCCTTTATGTGGCGTCGCTCAGACGCCCGACT
>NC_041386.1:18487191-18494835 GCF_002162155.2 Triticum dicoccoides | reverse complement strand
ATGTGGTGTCGCCCAGACGCCCGACTGTGGCATTTCTTTTAAAGCCCTTTATGTGGCGTCGCCCAGACGCCCGACTGTGGCACTTCTTTTAAAGCCCTTTATGTGGCGTCGCCAGACGCCCGACTGTGGCATTTCTTTTAAAGCCCTTTTATGTGGCGTCGCCCAGACGCCCGACTGTGGCATTTCTTTTAAAGCCCTTTATGTGGCGTCGCCCAGACGCCCGACTGTGGCATTTCTTTTAAAACCCTTTATGTGGCGTCGCCCAGACGCCCGACTATGGCATTTCTTTTAAAACCCTTTATGTGGTGTCGCTCAGACGCCCGGCTGTGGCATTACTTGTTATTTATTTCATAAATTTTAATGCTACTATGTTATTGAAATTTTATAAATAACTTGCTTGCACGCATCCGAGATTTATTTATCTTTTGTGACTGACGTCATGAGCATAAAATATTTTCTGCACATCATTGTTATATTATACCTGTATTCATAATGTTTGCGAGTACATTCAAAGTACTCACTGGCTTGTCCCTGGCTATTGTCTTGGCCAGATTATCTTGCACGGAGATGAGCGACGCGATGCCAGCCCCGGAACCCACTCAATGGAGATAGCAGCCTCCCGAAGATAGGAATTAACCTAGTCAGCTGTTCCCGTGGGAAATGGAGTCCCATAGACACTGATGTTTCACAACCCGCTTCCGCCATCAACCACTAGAAACCATTTGTTGTACTCACAGGCCAGAATGGTCTTGTACTACATATTTTTTTGTATTTTTGCTTGGAATTTCCGTATCAAGTTGGAGCCTCATCAGCTAACAGTAATCCTGGGGCTGATGAGCACGACGGTCTTTTCTGGAAATTTATTACCCGGAAAACCCGGTCGTGACAGACTTGGTATCAGACCAGGCTGACCATTGGCTAATCCTATCTTAGCCAGGTCAATAAACTTAGGCAAACCAACCCACCAGACCTTAACCAAACCCCAGCCAAGCTTCTCGTGCAAGATAGCCACACAGTGACCCAACACTTTTGGCAGTCGGTGCCCAACCTATCAACCTAACCTGTCACTCATGCGCCAGTGACCGGCCCCTAAATAATCCTTTCCCGCAAGCGTTCGAAGGAAGATTCCGTCCCCTTTCTCCTATAAAAAGGGTGCGCTAGCACCAAACCAGCACAACACAGCCGCTACCCCAAACCGAGCCACAATGCCTGGACCTATAGTGCACAACGAAACCACAGCAACCAACCTTGGAGGTTTTGTGACCATCCTCGCAAACCTCACCCATCGTGCCTACGCGTTAGAGGAGCCACCAGAATATGTTGTGTATCAAGGACCCATGAGCGGTGAAGACCGCCAATTCTGGGCCACTGTGCACATTTACGGTAGGAGTCTAGCACCCGAGCGCCCCTACCGGTTCACCGGAAGAACAACTTCCTTTGAGCCACAAGCCATCCAGCTAGCCGCTCGAGAGGCTATAGTTCATCTCAGGCACTTGTCTCCCAGAGTTAACTGTCGCTCGTTCCACTACTACCCCAGACGTGAAGGGTATGGTAGACCACCCCAAGTTGTCAACGGAGATCACGAGACGGACCCCGCATTATTGCACCTAGTGCGCTATGTAAGTGCACTAGAGGCACTGTTCGACCAGATCACTATTGATCTAATTGCAGCTCGTGGAGAGCTGGTTCGTCGAGCCCCGGCGAGAGAAGAAAACGAGCCCAACACCGACAACCCAGTAGTGCTGTTTGGACAACCGATCGAGACCCCGAGATCTGCCCCAGCCATCGGCCAAGGTGCTGTGTTAACCCCAGAAGTGCTTCGTCGCATTTTGGGAGCACACTCCAACGGGGTTGTGGCCAACACTCCCCGTGATGGTCATCATCACTACCCCGACCCTGCAGTTCCTCCGCCATCTCCGACTAATCCCGGCAGAGAGACACGTGGAGAAGCCTCGACATCCACCCGGCACGCCCGTTTAGACATAAACGAGGTAGACTAAGCCGTATGAGTAGCACCAAGTTTCAATGTATCCTCGCTTTGTAATCATGCGACCGCGTATATTAACGCATCCTGTCTTTGTGCCTCTGTTTTAATAGTAGCCTTGCATATTTAGTCAGCGCATAGCTGCATATTTTTCCAGGCACAACTACCAAAACCAACCCGACGACAACCACAGTAACGCGTCTTTTTATGAGATATGTGTATCTCTGACACTGACCCGACCTTTGGAGCTAAGCTGGCAAATTTTTACCTTTCACCACGGTAAAACGATCCGGCTCCATTGCTATATAAAGGCCACCTTGTGACCTTACCCAGCAACCCTCACTTTGTGCACAACACTCACGCTTTTTCCTGTCATGCCGAACCCTAGCATTCATCTGAGAACCCCAGATGCAACCCCAGGTAGCTTTGTCAAAATATTGTGGGATTTTACCCGCAGTACCATGGGTTCTACCCAGCCACCCCAGTACGAGCTGTTCAAATCGAGGATCACCCCATCCACCTCGGAATATTGGGCAGCAGTACACATTCCTCCTGTAGACCCCAACCAAGATCCAACGGAAGTTTCCTTCGTGGGGAAATCTATGCCAACCCCACACTTGGCCATAGAAGCTGCTGCGAAAGAAGCGATTGCTCGTCTTCGATCCGCAGTACCCTATGCCCGCGAACGAGGATATTATTACTTTCCGAGCCGTGCAGCACCCGGAGAAGTAACATCTTTTCCCGGTGGACGTATTGAGAGAGACCCAGTTCTGGCCAACCTTATCCAGTACATCATTGCTCAAGAGCATTTAAACCAGCGAGTGATGGATTATCTCCAGAGCCTCGCAGATTTAAATCCTCAGATTGCCATCGGCAGACCACTAAGACCCGACACGGAGAGACGCATACATCGACTGGTCAATCCACTACCTCCAATTGAAGAAGAATGTATCCCTTTACCAGAGACATTTTATCAGGACCCCGCCCAGTTACCATTTTCATTTTAGACGTCACTACTGTATTTGTTCTTTGCAGCATTTATTTATGTGTGTGACTTATGCGTAATACCCTGAGTTTGTACGACGAGTCAATTATTTGGCTTCTACTATTGTGTGTAGTTTTTGTTGTGGTTTATGCTCCTTTAAATTAAATGTTTTCCCTCGCAAAAATCCTGGAGTGAGACTTCTTTTCCCTGAATTGCTACATCTACACTTTCTCACGACGTGGATTATTTAATTTCACTCAGCACCACGAGCAGACTCACAACCATAATCATTCGGACACATACACTGTTTGCAAAACTTTGCAACGGTGTTACATCCAACTAATCACCCCCCTAACAACAGTTAGCACCCGGCACACCCCATCTACTCCTCATGATCACCACCACCGCGGAGAACCAACACCCGAGCCGCAGCATCGCGATACTCGTCGAAGATTATCGCGCACAGGAGCACAGAGAGCCCCAACAGCGTCGCCAGCCCTCCGCATATCAGGATCACAAACCAGTCCGGCATCGCCTCCGCCATTAGAGCCTCGACCGAGCTTCTGTAAGCAGTAATGGAGAAAGAAGGAGGAGGAGAAGTGAGGCCAGATGTGAGGAAGAAGAGAGAGGCACCCCGGCCATTTTTATAGCTCGAGCTCGGTGTACGGTGGGAAGTCCACCAACGCCGCTCGTCGCCGATCGCCGGTGTTCGGAGTCGAATCCGCGAGCAGTGCCGACAGCGCGCTGGCCCGCGAGGTGAGTGCATGCTGCACCGGCAGCTAGCACGCCGCGCACTACCACGGTACGGCCTAGATGCCCTACACACTAGGCGTCGCCGGTGGAGAAAGCGCGCGGGAGAGAGGAGGAAGAAAGGGCCAGAGGGAGAAGAGGAGACTGACAGTGGACCCCGGGTCCACCTGTCGGCCAGAGAGAGCACTGTGCTCTCGGGTACAACCAGCGTATATCTAAATTTAGGAGTTATCCTAAATTTATATCCAGCGTAGAAATCACCCGTTTTTGTCCCGAACCGTAGACTTTTCCGCGCAGCCCCAGTTTTTCACACTGTGGTTTTTCACCACTTATTGCCCTCTCACTGTAGCCACATCGTCATTGCGTAATTATTTTCTTAACACCGCTTTTAGCAAATCTCGAGGGCGAGATTTTTTTAAGGGGGTTAGTATTGTGACACCCCAAAATTTTGGCCTTGTTTTAATGGAATAAAATTTTGCCAGGATTTAAAACTTTGAATTTTTGAGCTCCATTTTGATTTTGTTTAAATCATTCCCTTCCCTGTTATTATGAGCTTTTCCCAGAGAGAAAACTTTTCAAATGTGTTATTGGGCTTGATTAACCTCTCAAGAAAAACTTTCCTTTTATCAGTGTAACTAATTAAATAATTAGGTTGCTTGATCTTTATTTTCTTGAAAAGGGTTTTCTAGGTTAAATGGCCATATTTGAACTACAACCATTTGATAAATTCACTTAAAATTCCCACAAAAATTTGGAGATGTCATGTGATGTTTTTAAATCACTTTTATGCTAAAATATATTTCATTCATGGAATATTTTGAGCCCTACACTCAATTTTTCTTCTCTGGTCCAGAGTGCATTTTGCACTACAACCTATTTAAATATTTCTTGAAAACTTCTACCAAAATTAAGGGAGGTCAGTAGGAGCCTATTATTCCACTTTGTGCAAAAACCTATTTATGTCCTTTGAAAAAATTTGAGTGAATCAACCTCATCTTCATTCTGGACCAACTTGATGGTTTGTACAGCAACCATGTTTTTACTTGCTCTTTAACCCTTGATTATTTCTCCTACTTGTAGTCCCCCATGTTAAACCCTTAAGTCCAGGAGCATACACCTTTTGGATCATTTTTGGTTCATGAAATAATGCTATTTATTTCCTGTCCAGAATTGAAGTTTTGTAAAACTTGCACTAACAAGTTTCTGCTTTTGGCCAAATAACCTCACCACTCTCTCTTGCATCTAAAGAGACCACCATCTAGAGTTTTTGGCCACCCCAAGACCTGCCTAAGTGACCTTAGCATTTTGTCAAACACCTGGTGTGCATGGCCAGTTTTGACATGATTTTGTCTTTGCATTGTGACCTTGCACCTCGGATCATACTAGCATGTCCACTAGGATTCCAGTTGCTCCTAACCTGGGTCTGTTAATTGCCAGCCTCGTCCGCGACCACTAGCGTGCTCTGGCATAGTGTCGAACACGTCCCGTGCACACCCAGAGCGCGCGTATTGCAGCCGCGCGCCCGAGCCGACACGCTGGCCCCCCTGTCTTTGGCCCACACAGCAGCATCACGCCACGCGCTCCCCTTCTCTCAGCTACGCGCCAAGCCGCCCCTCGCCGCGCCCGACAGGCCAAACGATAGCCGCCGCCGCCGCCCGACAGCCCTGCGCCGTTCAGCCCCGCCCAAGCCACTCCCGCTCGCCACCTGGCCCCTGGAACAGCGCGTGCTCATCCGCAGCCATGTCCGCTAGCGCTCGTCGCCGCCACGATGCCCTGCTGCTACAGAACGTCGGTTCGCCGGAAGCTTATCCACGGCCGCCGCGGAACCGACCTTGTCGCGCTATAAATGGACACCCCGAGCCCCTCTGAGCACGCACGCGACCTCAGACCACCCCTATGGCACTCCCCTAGCTCGCATTCGACCCGGGGAGGCCTCCTTCCTCATCTCCGGCAACTCCTGCCGCCGCCACCGCCCCGGCCAATCCGGCACCTCCAGTATCTCCCACTCTCCGTTCTCTCCACCAAGAACCTCCTCACCCTCCCGTGAGCCTTTTCCCCTACTTGATTTTGATCGGGAGCCAACGCCGCCACAAAGTCACTTCGCCACCGAAGCCTTCTTCCGCCGCGGAGCTCGCCGCCGGCAGCTCACTCCGTCCCCGCCGACCCAACGACTACCGGGAGGACCGCCCCAACCTTACGGATCCATCCCCACCCTCGGGGGCCCGCGAGGAGCAGCCAAACGACGGCGACGATCGCCGGAGCCCCGCTCCGCTCGGGCAAAGGAGGGAGACGACGCGCGGCGACTGGTCAAACCTGACCAGTGGGCCAGGCAGGCCCACTGTCAGTGACACCCCGCACCGTCCACGTTGTTAAGTGGAGGCGTAAAGCCTCAAGTACGCCTCCTCTGTACCGAAAGCGTAATATCGTCTGAAACGTTTTCTTTTCTGTTTTAATTTTAATAACAGATTTGACCAAATCTTTGACTGGCTATAACTTTTTAAATATAACTCCAAATGAGTTGATTCTTTTTCCTACCTTCCTTAAATTTGGTCTAGTTTATTTTAAGATTTATTTGAAAAAATTTCAAACAACTTTTTTGTTCTGTTTTTGAAATATGTGTTAATTCAAATATATTTTTAAATAGGATTTTGGGGAGAGAGAGAAGAAGCTTTCAAAAGTTTTGGAGAGCACCTCACCCCTCCACAACATTGAAGGCAAGCATTCTGAATCCCGGCATAATATTTTTGGTGTGATCGTTGATACATTTATAACACCACCGCATTTTGAAGGACTTGTTATTTCATGTGATATGATCATATGCATGGGTACATGTTGCTGACTTCCATGCTGTTGGAAATGGACACACTTGTGATGATAATCACCCTCATATGCCTTGCATGCATACCGGCAGGAACCCGGGAAAACCTCTGCCTTGGGTAGGCTTGAGTTTGTCGCCGGTCTCCGTCGGGACGGTTATGTCTGGTATGGCATGGTAAGGCGATATGAGAGGTGACTCTGATGGATGAAATATATTCGCCATGCTAATCATGCAGGGAATACTTGAACCTCCTGAGTCGACCGTAGATCGAGTCTTGTTCCAGTAACCCCCATACTTGTTTTGTACTACCACTCGTCTCTACAGCAAGTAGAGTACGGTTCAGTAAGTTGTCAACCCCTTCCCAGCACACACCGTACAGAGAGGCCATGGTGGAAGATACCGGTTGTAGCTGGTAGGCAGGCCACCTGGTCCGGGGGCATGGGTGTTTCCGGTTGGAACCGAGAGGGGAGGCCACCCCTTAGAGCGCGCGATATAAATTTGATCCCATGCTACGCGAGGTTGTAGCCTCCCCACTTAGAGTTTGCTTAACAGGTGTCCTGGGTGATTCCAGACATGTGTGAGATAAGCTGGTGTGTGCAAGTTAGGTGTGTTTTCAACAAAAAGACCGTAGACGGAATTAGTCCTGCTGGACTAGAGAAATCCGTTACTCGTGGGTAAAGAGTACACCCTCTGCAGAGAATAAACCTATTCGAATAGCCGTGTCCATGGTTAAGGATTACAGTCTGGGATGGGTCAGGTGTCGGTCTTAGTGTCGGTCTTCGGAGGTGAAACTGTTAACCAGAAAATGGAATTACTACTCGTGACTTGTGATATCTATGATGATTATTATTATTGTTGACTAACCCATGATATTATTGTTATTATCGAGTATCTCTGGGATGGTTCTACCTCCAGGGATATTCATTATGATTGTTCCTTTTAAAGCCCTTTATGTGGCGTCGCTCAGACGCCCGACTGTGGCATTTCTTTTAAAGCCCTTTATGTGGCGTCGCTCAGACGCCCGACTGTGGCATTTCTTTTAAAGCCCTTTATGTGGCGTCGCTCAGACGCCCGACTGTGGCATTTCTTTTAAAGCCCTTTATGTGG
>NC_041386.1:18482177-18486720 GCF_002162155.2 Triticum dicoccoides | reverse complement strand
AACTGTGGCATTTCTTTTAAAGCCCTTTATGTGGCGTCGCCCAGACGCCCGACTGTGGCATTTCTTTTAAAGCCCTTTATGTGGCGTCGCCAGACGCCCAACTGTGGCATTTCTTTTAAAGCCCTTTTATGTGGCGTCGCCCAGACGCCCGACTGTGGCATTTCTTTTAAAGCCCTTTATGTGGCGTCGCCCAGACACCCCGACTGTGGCATTTCTTTTAAAACCCTTTATGTGGCGTCGCCCAGACGCCCGACTGTGGCATTTCTTTTAAAACCCTTTAAGTGGTGTCGCTCAGACGCCCGACTATGGCATTACTTGTTATTTATTTCATAATATTTAATGCTACTCTGCTATTGAAATTTTATAAATAACTTGCTTGCACGCATCCAAGATTTATTTATCTTTTGTGACTGACGTCATGAGCATAAAATATTTTCAGCACATCATTGTTATATTATACCTGTATTCATAATGTTTGCGAGTACATTCAAAGTACTCATTGGCTTGTCCCTGGCTATTGTCTTGGCCAGATTATCTTGCACGGAGATGAGCGACGCGATGCCAGCCCCGGAACCCACTCAATGGAGATAGCAGCCTCGCGAAGATAGGAATTAACCTGGTCAGCTGTTCCCGTGGGAAATGGAGTCCCATAGACACTGATGTTTCACAACCCGCTTCCGCCATCAACCACTAGAAACCATTTGTTGTACTCACAGGCCAGAATGGTCTTGTACTACATATTTTTTTGTATTTTTGCTTGGAATTTCCGTATCAGGTTGGAGCCTCATCAGCTAACAGTAATCCTGGGGCTGATGAGCACGACGGTCTTTTCTGGAAATTTATTACCCGGAAAACCCGGTCGTGACATAACAATGGGGAAATTGGTCCCTATTTCACTACGGGACAAGGCGTCCGGCAAGGGGACCCGATTTCCCCCTTCCTTTTCAACCTTGTGGTTGATGCGTTAGCCTTGATTATTGACTTGGCAAGGCAGGCAGGCCACATCAGGGGGATTTGCCCCCACCTTGTGGCCAATGGAGGCCTGACCCATCTCCAATATGCTGATGACACCATTATGATGGTGGAGGGTTCGGATGAGGATATCCGGAACCTCAAATTTCTCCTCCTTTGTTTTCAGGAGATGTCGGGCCTCACGATCAACTTTGCCAAAAATGAGGTCATGGTGCTCGGGTATTCCCCGTCGGAAGCCCAGCACATTGCCAATCGCTTGAACTGTCGGTTGGGGTCATTTCCGACTACTTACCTGGGCTTGCCGGTTAGTGATAACCGTCTACTAGAGAAAGATTTCTGCCCTATAGTTTGCCAGGCTCCAACCACGGATGGAGCCTTGGCAAGGGAGATGGCTATCCAAGGCCGCTAGAGTGATTCTGATGAACTCCTCCCTTATTAGCCTCCTGATGTATCTCATGGGATTCTATAATTTACATGAATCCCTCCATCAGGAGATAACCAAAATTCTCTCCCGGTTTTTCTGGGCCGGCGAGAATAATAAACAGAAATACCACATGGTGAAGTGGTCTGAAATCTGTAAGCCTAAGGACCAGGGTGGTCTTGGGGTCATCTCATCCAAGCGGATGAATATCGCCCTCCTCTCGAAATGGCTCTGGTGGAACCAGACTGAGGAGGGCGGCCTTTGGCTGGAGATTATTCGCACTAAGTACCTTCGTGGTCAACCTTTGGCCTTTGCCTCTAGGTCAGGTGGGTCCCAGTTCTGGCAGTCGGTGATCCGTCTGATGCCTGTACTACGCATTGGGACCGCGATCTCTGTAGGGTCCGGCGCTGGCACCCTCTTTTGGCTAGATCGATGGGTAGGGCCCCGCTCATTTGCGGTGCGCTTCCCTTCATTATTCTTGATCTGCACCCGCCCACTCTTATCGGTTGCGGTTGCCCTAGTAGACTTGGGGGTCGTTACCTTCCGCCGTACCTTTGGGGTGGCGGAACGCGAACAATGGGACGAGCTAGTCGCATGTATTGCACTCTGCTCTCCTTCTCCCGAGCCAGACACGCTATCTTGGCATCTTGAGCCGAATGGCCGCTTCTCAACTAGGTCCCATTATCAGGCAATTATACCCACTCCGGGACAGGCAGAATTATCCGTTCTTTGGGAAATCAAACTTCCCCTGAAGATCCGCATCTTCCTTTGGCAGTGGGTTCGAGGCCGATTGCCCTCGGGCACGGAGGTCCGCAAGCGTAATGGCCCTGGCGATGGCCTTTGCCCCCTCTGTTTGGTCCCGGAAGATTGCAACCACATTTTATTCCGCTGCCCTGCAGCTCAATTCCTATGGAGTTGCTTCCGGGAGGTCGTGGGTGGCAACTGGTGCCACGATAACCTCTCGGACTTGTTTGGGGAGGCATTTAGCCTCCCTGGCCCCCGGAAAGCCGCCACTTGGGTGGATTTGGGGACCCTTGCTTGGACCCTGTGGTGCTCCCACAATAAGCTTTTCATTGAGCGTGTGATCCCCAACCGTGCGACTGACGCTATGTTTAAAATGTGTGGCCTCTTACAGCTCTGGAGACCGCTTAGCAAGCGGCGCGATCGGGAAATCCTTGACAACATCAACGCAGGCCTTCGATCTTCGGCAGCAGCCCTCTCGCCAGCGCCACCTCCACCACCACCCCCACCCGAGCCGGATTAGCTTTCCTTTTTTGTCTTCTTCTTCTTCTTTGGGGCTTGTTCCGCTGTGCCCCCAGCATGACTTGTTGACCTGATCGGTCCCTGTACTCTTATGTTGGATGCTTGGTCATTGGCTTTATAATATAAAGCGGGGGGAAACCCTTTTTCGGCTTTGAAGAAGCCAGGCATGTTCATCACAGCACTATACAACAGCACATCCTGAATCGTTGGCGCACCTCATCATTCACAGTGCCATGAATGACAGCTACTGAATTGTCGATGGCAACTCTTGCGTTGGCCAGCTCAATGGTCTCCTCAATGTTCCTTGATCCGCTTGCAGTATCTAGGTTGTTGGTTGTCTCCTCAATGGTCTCCGCTATCACTTCTTCGTCTAATTCATCGGCTATGTCTTCTTCATCTGAGTCGAATAGGAAGTTCTGAACAACAGAAACAGTATAATCAGAACAACACAGCATGTATAGCATTGTCCATGTTATAGTACAACTACAACCAGAATTATTTTCTACTTAAAGACAATGATTAGTGCAAGCGTTGCATATTTTACTTTTTACTCGGTAATCTTGACACATTAGGCATCATATAAAAAAATACTTTTTGTATTCGCCACTTGGCATGATTAGCCAGAGTATATGTGTTTGTAGATAAAGAAAGAGTATTCACATAATGTCAGTGAGAGAATAAAAGCAATAAACAACATCTAGCTCGGCAAGCGCATACCACTTTTTTGATGTGAGTGAGCTTCATCTTGTTCTTCTCTGATTTACACCACTTCACCAATGTAGGGCATTCGTCGCCAATTTGTAAATATTCAAGCTTTGTCACTTGTATGCTGTCGGGCAAAGACCTGATCCCCTGGCAGCGCCCTATCACAAAACGCTTGAGAGAGGTTAATTCCCCTAACCACTCTGGTACTGAAATGGTTGTACACCGATACAGTGTTAGTTCCTGCAGAGATGTCAGTTCAACCAACCCACTCGGTAGTTCTGCCTGCGACAATAATACAAAGCACAACGCTCTAAGGGAAGAGAGGCTGTGGATGATCTCAGGTGAGGTGGTCAGATCACTGCAATCAGTGATTGTTAATTTACGAAGGGCAGGGAGGTGGTGAAGCAACCTCCACTGATGCATGGGCACCTTGCTTTCAGCAACTTCCAGCTCAGTTAACGGAGAAGAGGAAGTATTGCAGTGTGAAGAGCGCTCTCCCCATGATGATAGCATAGTATCACAGGGAAAATATCTGGTGCTCCGGGAGCACCTAAGCTTAGGTGCTCCCGTGCGACCTCGGCCGTTGGATCTCAAATCCAACAGCTCCTGTGAGATGACGAACATTTTTACAAAAAAGTCATCGTAGAATCTGAAAAATGCGCACAAGTACAGAAACCATAGTAGCTTCTCATACGCCATTGGATCTGAGATTCGATGGCCCAGAAGCCCGTATCATGGGAGCATCCATGCTCCCGTATCACAGGATACTCACGTATCACGGATCTACGGCAACATTGAATCTCAAACTTCCACTGTCAAAACTTTTGTTTTTCATCATGTAATCCCTTTCAGAATTACTAAATGTCCTTTTTTGGGCCGATATTTCCAGGAACGCTTTCTCGGGGTTTATGTGTTCCCCGTTTCTTCTCTAGTCTGAGCCTAGCACACTATTCTAGTTATCCATGGGTGTGGCTCGTAACACCTGATGACCAAACGGATCTATGGCAACATTGAATCTCAAACTTTAACTGCCAAAACTTTTGTCTTTCATCATGTAGTCCCTTTTAGAATTACTAAACGTCCTTTTTTGGGCCGAGATTTCTAGTAACGCTTTATCGGGGTTTGTGTGTTCCCCATTTCTTCTCTAGTCTGAGCCTAGCACACTATTCTAACTATCCATGG
>NC_041386.1:18427288-18481441 GCF_002162155.2 Triticum dicoccoides | reverse complement strand
GCCAAAACTTTTGTCTTTCATCATGTAGTCCCTTTTAGAATTACTAAACGTCCTTTTTTGGGCCAAGATTTCCAGTAACGCTTTCTCGGGGTTTGTGTGTTCTCTGTTTCTTCTCTAGTCTGAGCCTAGAACACTATTCTAGCTATCCATGGGTGTGGCTCGTAACACCTGATGACCAAACGGATCTACGGCAACATTGAATCTCAAACTTTAACTACCAAAACTTTTGTCTTTCATCATGTAGTCCCTTTTAGAATTACTAAACGTCCTTTTTTGGGCCGAGATTTCCAGTAACGCTTTCTCGGGGTTTGTGTGTTCCCTATTTCTTCTCTAGTCTAAGCCTAGCACACTATTCTAGCTATCAATGGGTGTGGCTTGTAACATCTGATGACCAAACGGATTTACGACACCATCGAATCTCAAACTTTAACTACCAAAACTTTTGTTTTTCATCATGTAGTCCCTTTTAAAATTACTAAACGTCCTTTTTTGGGCCGAGATTTCCAGGAACGCTTTCTCGGGGTTTGTGTGCACGTATTTCATATCATACGGACCTAAAAATTAGAAGTCATTCCATCTTTATTCCCCTAGAGCCTTCCAGCAGTTCCTAAACCGCTCCAGTCGGAGCACGTTATTATTCTTGTTAGTTCTGAGTGAATTCCCTCGGTATGATATTTTTTTCATCAGTTTGTTTCCTGTTTCTTCTCTAGTCTGAGCCTAGCACACTATTCTAGCTATCCATGGGTGTGGCTCGTAACACCTGATGATCAAACGGATCTACGGCACCATCGAATCTCAAACTTTAACTGCCAAAACTATTGTTTTTCATCTTGTAGTCCCTTTTAGAATTACTAAACGTCCTTTTTTGGGCCGAGATTTCCAAGAACGCTTTTTCTCAGGGTTTGTGTGCACGTATTTCAAATCATACGGACCTAAAAATTAGAAATCATTCCATCTTTATTCCCCTAGGAACTGCATTACCGAAAAGGGTCAAAACTGGGTATAATATCGTGAGGGCTAGAATGAAAAGGCCAAGGAAGCACCGATCCTCAGCGTCAAGCCAAGCAAACACAAACCAGTCACTAGGACGAAGATTGCACTATGCCCTCAAAAGAGAACAGCATACGCCGATTACCCAGAATAATCCAGATGCCGAGATATTCCAAATGAACTCATCCTCGCCAGAGGGCGCTACGACCTGGGCATTCCTGATATCTTTTATTTGAAACAAGGCAAAAGACTTTCCATTTCATTGATTAAGAAGAAGGTTTAGACATAAGCCGTAAAACGGCAGGAAGAAAGGAGAGACTACTCTCGCGACATAAGATTACTCAGGTGGCTCGCTCCAGCCAACGACCAAAGGCGGGCCTCCTCTTTGATCTTCGCGACAATGACAGTGGTCGGGGTGGCCGTGTTGCAAAAGACTCTCGCATTCCGCTCCTTCCAAATTTCCCACGAGACAAGCATCATAACGGAGGCAATGGCTTTCTTGATGTGGCCTCCAGAGTTGATCGTCTTGAGCCACCAATCCTGGACAGAGATCTCCTGATGCCAAGCCGTCGTCGATTGGCCATGAATGCCAAGCCAAGCGATGATTTCGTTCCAAACTCGGGCACTATATCTGCACTGGAAGAGAATGTGAGGAGCTGACTCCTGAACCTGCTTGCAAAGGGGGCAGAAGCCGCAATTCGGCCATCCCCTCCGTTGCAACCGATCGACCGTCCACACACGATTTTGGATGATCAACCAAGAAAAAAAATTGCATTTCGGCAGAGCCCAAGTCTTCCATATCGTGGTAGAGGTCGGGCTGAGAACTTGTCCTGCAAACTGCGCCATGTAAGCAGTGGCTGCCGAATATTCATTGGTGGAGGTGAATTTCCAATGTATGGTGTCCTCTCTATCCAGGTTGAGAGTAACATCCTGAAGCATTCCCCAAAGGTTGGCGAACTCCTGGATATGGGCCAAAGAGAGGCCCTGAGAAGCGTCGATCTGACTGACCCATAAGTGGTTATCCAGCACTTTGCTGACCGAACACGCCTTCCTCTTAGATATCTCAAAGATCTTGGGCGCGACGTCTCTTGGTCTGAGGCCATTAAGCCATGACGATTCCTAGAATTTTGCCTTTTTACCATCACCAATGGTCACACTCGTGAATGTCGCAAAGAGATCTCTGTCAGCATTGCTACAGGGTGTCTCCATTCCAGCCCAAGTTTTGGGGCGGTCAGCCCACTCGAACCAAAGCCAGCGGAGTCGAAGGGCGGTGGCAAAATTTTGGAGGTTTAGCACACCCAGGCCACCGAAAATCTTGGGTTTGCAGAGGGCGCTGCCATGTAGATGAACTCGATGATGCCCTGCATGTTGAGAGCAGCCGAAATGTTGTTGATGTAGCGCATGTCAGGTAGTCTAACTAATGGCGGCAAGCACCATGGGCACACGGTCTCCCATTCACTGCCCGTTGACCGTTCAAAAACGAGAAGAGACGGGGCCAAGAGGTGAAATGCGGTCCGGCGCGCGCGTGATGTTGTCAGCGGCAGTGGCAGGATGGTGCCCTTGGCGGCCACGTGCACGTTCACAGTGTCGGTCGCTGCTGGGAGCGTGACGCGCTCGCCGGTATCCATGGAGACGTGCTCGGCAGCCCGCACCATCAGGAAGTAGGCGTCGACGGTGGTGCCGTCCGGCTCTAGCACGCTGCGTCCTTGCAGGAACAGGACATCCACCAGTTGCACCCGCTGGTGGAGGCCTCCATGGTGGGCATGTGCAGTGTGCTGGTGTGCGTGCCCGACGTGTGCACTTGGTCAGCATAGCGCGAATGTCGTCAGGCCACCGGAGCCCATTGTCGGCGCCGGCGACGACCCGCGCACATCCTGTTAAAGTATGTATTATAGGATGTATACGGTGTACATATAAACCGTATACATGCGTGGGCGTGTGCGTGTTGTAATCAGGTAGTTAGGATATGTTTAGGTTGATCTCTATCCTTTGTATAGATTATGACTTGGAGATCAATCCTACAACAACTTAACTACCTAAACCATGTAATCTCTTGTGCCTATAAATAACAGGCAACGCGTCCCTGCTAAGGTATACGCTTAACCCATCTTTGCATGGTATTCAGAGCCTCTCCTCTACGCACATCTCTTGCGCCGCCAAAACCCCTCACGCCGCCATGTCTTCCTCAAGCTCCACCCCAGCCTCTCCGTCCGTGCTGATCCCCATCGCTGAGAAACTCCATCGCCCCAACTTCAACATCTGGCCTGCGCAGGCCCTGGCCACGATCCGTGGCGCTCAGCTAGTCTCCTACCTCGATCCAGAGAGGGAGGAACCGGCGCCCAAGCTGTCGGACAAAGACGGCAAGGTCACCGACGTGCCGAACCCGGCATATGAGATCGACAGGGCTCGAGACTCTCAGGTTCTGAGTTTTCTTTTCAATTCCATCTCACCCCCCTGTGATGGTTCAGATCGCAACTTGCACCACGGCGTCAGCAGCATGGACTGCAATCACGGAGATCTTTATCTCCCAGACACAGGCGGCCATCGTCAATACGAGGATGGCCCTTTCCACCACCAAGAAGGGAAACTCCACCATCGCTGAGTATCTTGGTCGCATGAAGGCCCTCAGTGATGAGATGGCTGCCATCGGCAAGCCGCTCACAGACGATGATATGGTGTTGTATATCCTTGCTGGCTTGGATTTCGACTACATGTCATTCGTCTCCTCCATCTGCACCAGGACTGTCCCCATCAAGCCCAACGAGCTCTACGCGCAACTCATCAGCTTTGAGAGCCGCCTCGCCATTGTTTGAGGGTGGCAACTCGTCATCCCACTCATCCGCGAACGCTGCCTCCCGTGGCGGTCGCGGTGGCTTCCCTCGCGGTGGAGGCCGCGGCAGGAACGGAGGTGGCCGTGGTCACGGTGGTGACCGTGGCAACGGAGGCAACGGCGGCCGCGGGAACGGCCACGGTGGGCGTGGCCAAGGAGGCGGGGGACGAGATGAGCTCCCTGAAGTGTTCTGCCAGATCTGCAAGAAGCCGAACCACACGGCCATAGAGTGCTACAGGCGCTTCGACATCGCATTCACCAAGGAGAAGAGTGCGAGCGCCGTGTCCAACTCCTCCTACGGCGTCGACACCAATTGGTATGTTGACACAGGCGCTACAGATCACATCACCGGAGAGCTCGACAAGCTCACCATGAGGGAGAGATACAACGGCCATGATCAAGTGAACATGCCCAACGGAGCAGGTATGAAAATTACTCATATTGGTCAAGCATATGTTCGTACTCCCACTCGTAATCTTCATCTAAAAGATGTCCTTTACTCACCTAAAGCCACAAAAAATCTTGTTTCTGCTCATCGTCTATCTCAAGACAATAATGTGTTTCCTGAAACTCACCCTCGTTTCCTCTTCATTAAGGACAAGGCAACGAGGAGCACCCTCCTCCACGGCAGGTGTAGAGCCGGCCTCTACCCCCTATCATCAGCTTCTTTAGGCCCGGGCAGGCATGCTTTTGGTGCCACCAAGATCTCTCCATCAAGGTGGCACGATCGACTAGGTCATCCGTTTTTGAAAATCGTCCAGCATGTTCTTAGCAAGAACAAAATTCCTTTTTCTGTTCATGAGTTGAATAAAGAGGGGGTGTGTGATGCATGCCAACAAGGCAAAAGTCACCAACTTCCCTACCCGCATTCTAGTAGTTTTTTGAATGCTCCTTTAGAGCTTATTTACTCTGATGTATGGGGACCTGCCCGTGATTCTATCAATAAAAAGAACTATTATGTGAGCTTTATTGATGATTTCAGTAAATTTACATGGATATTTCTTCTTAAGCATAGGTCATCACCATGCAAACCGACTGGGGTGGTGAGTATGAGAGGTTAAATTCCTTTTTTCGCCAAGTTGGAATCACACATCATGTTTCCTGCCCGCATGCTCATCAGCAAAACGGCTCCGCCGAAAGAAAGCATCGTTAAATTGTCGAGATTGGCCTCTCACTGCTAGCTCATGCGTCTATGCCCCTCAAATTTTGGGATGAGGCATTCCTCGCTGCCACATACTTGATCAATCGCACACCAAGTAAGGTGATCAATCTTGAAACTCCACTAGAAAAATTATTTCATGAAACACCAAACTATCATGCTCTTCGTACGTTTGGGTGCGCATGTTGGCCTAACATTCGTCCTTTCAATGCTCGCAAGCTAGAATTCCGCTCCAAGCAATGCGTTTTCCTTGGCTACAGTAACCTTCACAAAGGTTTCAAGTGTCTAGACATAACTGCTGGACGTGTTTATATTTCTCGGGACGTTGTGTTCGATGAAATGGTGTTTCCCTTTGCCAAGTTAAACCCTAATGTCGGTTCACCTATCAGATCCAAAGTCCTTCTCCTCTCTGAAAATTCCTCCTCCTTACCTCTTGATCACGGGGACGAACATATAGCTAACGATCACTTGGGTAATTCTCATGAAAATTCTGCTATAAATTTTGGAGGAAATTCGGTTGTGCACTATGATTTTATGCAGCAGCAAAGGACAAGCGCGGAGCACGAGGAGGATTTAGGTGCTGCACCAGGAGCTGATAGCGGCGATCCCGGTGCGGATCCGCCCTCCCTTGCCGCGCCAGGCAGTGGCAGCGCACCCGTCTCGGGGTCAGGCGGGCCACCAGCGGCCGACCACGCGTCCCCCCGCGGCCCCGCGGTCGAGATCACGACAAGCCAAGGCGGGCCCAGCGGCGCAGGTGGGCCAACTGCACTCACACGCCAGGAGAGGCGCCTCTCCGCCTCGTCTGGTGGGCCTCGCCAAGTGGCCCAACGAGCAACTGGCTCCGGCTCCGAGGAAATCCGCCTCGGATCAGGTGCCGCTAGATCATCTGCAGCGCCAGATCCCGCTGGATTGTCTGCCGCGCTGGATCCCACCGGATCTTCTGTGCAGCGGCCCTCTGCTGCAGATTCTGTGCCGCTGAGAACCACATCATAGCATGGAGTTTTGAAGCCCAAGGTTCGGATGGATGGCACGGTCAGGTACAATAATGTTCGTTTTGGTGGCCTAGCTATCACAGGTGAGTCAGGAAACTTGGTTGAGGCTTTTGAGGATAAAAACTGGAAAAATGCTATGGATGAAGAATATAATGCTCTTTTTAGAAACAAAACTTGGCACTTGGTTCCTCCAGCAAAAGGCAGAAACATAATTGATTTTAAATGGGTTTACAGAGTCAAAAGAAAGTCCAGTGGAGAAATAGACAGATACAAGGCTAGATTAGTAGCAAAGGGTTTTAAACAGCGGTACGGTATTGACTATGAGGATACGTTTAGTCCTGTTGTTAAAGTAGCTACTATCAGACTTGTTCTTTCTGTTGCAGTATCAAATGGTTGGAGTCTTCGTCAATTGGAAGTGCAGAATGCGTTCCTTCATGGCGTTCTAGAGGAGGAAGTCTACATGAAACAACCACCTGGGCATGAGGTAAAAGACAAATATCATTATGTGTGCGAACTTGACAAGGCATTATATGGTCTGAAACAAGCACCTAGAGCATGGTATTCTAGGTTAAGTGATAAACTTCAAAAGCTTGGCTTTCGACCTTCAAAGGCTGATACATCACTTTTCTTCTATAAGAAGGGAAAAATAATCATCTTTATGTTGGTATATGTTGATGATATTATTGTGGCCAACTCATCAAAAGATGCGGTCAGTGCATTGTTGGAAGATCTCAAGAGAGACTTTGCACTTAAAGACCTTGGCGATTTGCACTACTTCTTGGGAATAGAAGTGAAAAAGTTAACTGATTGAATAGTCTTAAGTCAGGAAAAATATGTGTCTGATATATTAAAAAGCTCAGGTATGATGAGTTGTAAAGTTTCAAACATGCCACTCTCAACCATTGAGAAATTTTCCAAGGAAGAAGGGGAGCCCTTGGGAATCGAAGCATCCACAAACTATAGAAGTGTGGTAGGTGCCTTACAGTACTTGACACTTACAAGGTGTAAGTGCATCTAGTGCCACCCCTAGTTGGTTTTGGAGTATTGACGACAAACCTAGTTGAGGGACTAATGTGTTTGTGAGAATTGCAGGGTAACACAGGTAGAAGTCCCTCATTGATTCGGTTTTCCTACCAGAGATGACCCCTAAAAATGTATGAAGACATTGAAGTCAAAGGTGTATATGAAGATATTCACATTGAAGACTATGACAAGAGAAGACACCACATGAAGCCTATGGAGCTCGAAGACTTAGATCCTTCGTAGTTCTTTTTCTTTTGTGTTGATTCATAGGAACCACCGTACTATTAAGTGGGGTCCAAGAAAACCAGTCAGAATGACTGAAGTGATGCTTAAACAAAACCTATGTCTTCGAGTGAAGACTATGAGACCAAATCTTGTCCAGAGTCGGACAAGTCAGCTTTGCTTGCAGCCCAAGTAAAGTTGCCGTGTGAGTTTGAAATCTGACCGTTGGAACACGTGCCAGTTCCTTAGTGACACAGGGTCATTTCGGACAAATCAGGTCGGGTTGCCAAGTGGCTATAAGTAGCCCACCCCCTACAACCATAAATGGTTGGCTGCTCAGATTCAGAGTACGGCTTTTGTCGTTTGAGAGCAACCCACCTCGAAGCCTTTGAGAGAGAATTCCTTGCGAGGATAAAGCCCTAACCACCCAGAGCCAAAGAGAATTAGCATCACTTAAGTCTTCTTGTCTGTGTGATCTGAAGACTTATTACACTTGAGGACTGTGCATCCTCCAGCCGGTTAGGCGTCGTGTTCTGAGCATCCAAGAGACATTGTGGATTGCCGGTGAACGAAGTCTGTGAAGGTTTGGGAGTCTACCTTGAAGACTTACCAGAGTGATTGGGCGAGGTCTGTGTGACCTTAGCTCAAGGGGAATATGGTGAGGACTGGGTGTCCTGAGCTGCGTGTTCAGGACTGGGTGTCCGGGACTGTGTGTCCTAAGGTTTAAATACCTAGCCGCCCCAATTAGACGTACAGTTGTCACAGCAACTGGAACTGGTCCAACAAATCATTGTCTTCAGCGTGTCACTGGTTTCATCTTCCCTTCTCTTTACTTACTGTTGCTCCTTGTGAAGTCATTGTATGTTTGCACTATCTTTTGTCTTCACTAAGTGACTGCATGTTCTGTTAGGCTTCATAATATCTTCCTACCTGATCCTTACTACATTGCTGCTATTAAGTCATTGTGCTTTCACTCTATTGAATACTTGACTATGGCTTGCCTAGTGTAGTCTACCTTCCGCTGCATGGTAATAGGTTTATTTCTTTCGTTTGTCTTCATAACTTCCACGTTTTGAAGAGTTTCATAAAAATCGCCTATTCACCCCCCTCTAGTCGATATAACGCACTTTCAATTGGTATCAGAGCAAGGTGCTCCCTTGTTCTGTGTGATTCGGTTTAACCACCTGGAGTTTTAGCTATGTCGACTGCAGGGATAATTAAAGTCTCCGCTGCGTGCCCCGTCTTCGATGGAACTGAATATCCCTACTGGAAGAATAAGATGCGCATGCATCTTGAAGCCATTGACATCGACCTATGGTATGTCGTCGAGAATGGCGTTCCCAAGGCTGGAGAAGGTGTCACTACTGCTGATGTCAAGAAATTCGTTCAACTGGACTCTACTGCCAAGAATATCATCTGTGGTCATCTGACCAAAGGACAGTATGGCCGTGTGAGTGCTTTGAAGACATCTAAGCTGGTCTAGGACTGGCTCTCCAAGGTCAATGAAGGCATCTCAACCCAGAGAGATCAGAGAATCAGTGTCCTTCACAACCTCTTCAACCGCTTCAAGCGAAATGACAATGAGAATGTCCAGCACACATTTGACCGACTCACTGACATCACAAATGAGCTTCAAGCCCTCGGCGCTACTGAGATCACCAAACTTGAAGTCGTCAAGACACTACTAAGATCACTTGATAGTTCGTTTGACATCCTAGCCCTGATGATTCAAGAACGTCCTGATTTCAAGACACTCGATCCGTCTGACATACTTGAGAGGCTCAACACACATGAGTTTCAGCTTTCTGAGAAAAGAGATATCTATGGTCCAAACTATGGGAGAACTCGTGCCTTGAAGGCAAAAGCTGTCTCCTCATCTGAAGAAGAATCTGACAGCAGTTCTGATGATCCTGAAGACATTGGAAGGGAACTTGCTATGCTTGTCAAGAAGTTCCAAAAATTCACCAAGAAGAAAGGCTTCAGAAAGTCTTCCCGATCAAGCTCAAGAAATGATGAAGCTTCTGCTCATGACTACAGGAAGAAAACATGTCACAAGTGCAAGAAACTTGGCCACTTCATCTCTGAGTGTCCACAGTGGGACAATGAGAACAAAAAGAAGAAGAAGAGCAAGGAATATGACTCTGACGACAAGAAGAAGAAGAAATACTCAAAGTCTTCTTCCAAGTCTTCCTCAAAGTCTTCATCACACAAGAAGAGCTCATCTGGCAAGGCACATGTGTTTGTTGGCAAGGAAATGGATTCAGAGGAGGAGTCCGCTTCTGAGGAGGCGGAGGTGGAGTCTGAGGAGGAGTCCGATTCAGGCATCGCAAGTCTAGCTACAGCATACGTTGCCAAGTCCATCTTCAACACTGAAGATAATGACTTCATCACCGACACCGATGCAAATGACAAGGATTACTCCGCTTCTACCTACTGCTTCATGGCACGCGGTGCCAAGGTAAACTCACGCACTACTCACTATCAAACATCTAGTGACGATGACTCTGATTGTGGTTCAAAACCCAGCTACAAAACACTTGCTAAAATTGCAACTGAACAACAGAAAGCTATGGAACATATTCAAAAATTGTTCAACAGAAGCGATGATCTGTTAGGTGCTGAAATGACTCGATCTGAATCCTTAATTGAAGACATAAAAAATCTTCACATTAAGTATCAGGAACTTGAAAGTCGTCATGAAACTCTCTCAACAACTCATGAAAAGCTTTCCTATGATTATCTTCAAAGGAAGCAAGATCTTGAGAAATTGAGAGCGGCTCATGAAGATCTTCAAAAGGAAAGCGAGTCACTTCGCGCCAAACAGATCAGTTCTGCTCAGGAAGAATTTGAACCACCATGTCTTAAATGCATTGAGCGTGATAATGCTACTTCTGTTGTTGAATGTTCTACTGCTACTGCTGTTGCAATATCTTCAACTGTTGATGTGGAAACTAACCCCTCTGCTGAGGATACCACTGCTATTGCTGATGAGAATGCTAGTTTGAAGACATTGCTTGAAACAGGGATGTACAAAAGTCTTAAAGGGCATCAGACACTATGTGATGTCCTCAAAAAGTAGATTCTGAACCGAAACCCGAGAAAAGAGGGTGTTGGGTTCGTAAGGAAAATGAATGCTGACGGCACTTACTGGAAACCTGAGCAGTACCCCAAAACCATGTGGGTTGCTGCAAAGGAACCTTTAGCAGATACATCCAATCTATCTGGCTTCACTTGTGCTAACCCCATTATCATTGATGAATCCTTTGATGCAAACTATATACTGTTTAAGAATCAGAATGGTGAAGTGTTTGCCAGGTACATTGGTACTAACTGCAGGAATGGACCGCCTATGAAGAAGATCTGGGTTCCGAAAAGGTGTCTGTAGAATCTTCCTATGAATGTCATCATGACACCTCACGTGAAGAAGACAAACCTCAGACCAAAGGCTTCATACGGTCCAAAGGCTTCATACAGACAGAGGACTCACCTGAGTCGCACTAACGCAAATGCTTTGCAGGGAAATCAGACTCAGGCATATGAATATGAGAGCGATTCATCAAACCGCCATGTTTCATAAGACCAAGAACTATTCTGCTTATTCTTATGAGTACTATTGTCCTCCTGCAAGACTGTTTGCTAGGGCTCCAAAGCCAAAATTCTCAGATGCTGCACTTAGACTTATTGCTTCTAAGCCACCCTTGAAGATGTGGGTGGCTAAGAAAGCTTAACTCTCTTTTGCAGGGAAAGGTCTCCAGCAGAAAACCAAAATCGTCTGACGCTATTGCTGGGGACCTTAAACATCTTGTAGGGCGCAAGATCAAATGCCCGAATGGTCTTACTATGTACTTTGTTCCTGAATCGCTTGCTACTCTCCCTATTAGTCCTAACATGGATCTAAGCTTTCATAACCCATTGGTTCGACAAATGTTTTTGCTTCACAATGCTCTTGGTGAAGCCTATCCCCCTAACTGCACTGTAGGGTACGACACCAGCGTCTTCAGAATGGATTATTGATAGTGGATGTACAAATCACATGACTGGCAAAAGAAGCCTTCTTATGGATTCAACCTTACGTCCATCCGACAAGAGCCACATCACATTTGCTAACACTGGTAAAAGTAAGGTATTGGGTCTAGGTAGAGTTGCAATCTCAAGGGATCAACACATGGATAAAGTCATGCTCGTTGAATCCCTTGGCTTCAACTTAATGTCTGTCTCAATGCTTTGCAATTTGAACATGATCATAATATTTGGAAAATATCGTTGCCTTGTACTAATGGAATCTGACAAGTCTCTAGTATTTGAAGGGTATCGAAAAGATGATTTGTACGTGGTAGATTTCTCAGCAGGACCACAGCTTGCCGTATGTCTTCTAGCAAAAGCTTCAGAATGCTGGCTCTGGCATCGGAGGCTTGGGCATGCTGGCATGAGGAACCTCCACACCCTGGCAAAGAAGAAGCATGTCATAGGCATCGAGGGTGTCAAGTTCAAGAAAGATCACTTATGCGGTGCCTATGAAGTAGGGAAGATGACGAGGGCCAAACATCCCTCGAAGACAATCATGACCACTACTCGACCCTTCGAACTGCTTCACATGGATCTTTTCGGTCCCACTCATTACTCAACTCTTACTACTACTGCTTGTCTCTATGGCTTTGTCATTGTTGATGATTATTCTAGATATACTTGGGTGCACATAATCCTTTACAAGACTGAAGTACGGGATGTCTTCAGACGCTTCGCCAATCGAGCTATGAATAATTATGGCGCCAAGATAAAGCACATCAGAAGTGACAATGGCACTGAATTCAAGAACACAGGACTTGATACATATCTTGATACCTTGGGCATCACACATGAATTCTTGGCCCCGTACACGCCACAGCAGAATGGCATCGTCGAACGCAAGAACAGAACACTCATTGAGATGGCCAGAACGATGCTAGATGAATACAAGACCCCAAGAAAATTCTGGCCTGAAGCCATTGATACTGCATGCCATACAATCAATCATGTTTATCTTCATAAGCTTCTGAACAAGACATCTTATGAGCTCCTTACTGGCAAGAAGCCAAATGTCAGTTACTTCAGAGTATTTGGCGCAAGGTGCTGGATCAAGGACCCACATCACACCTCAAAGTTTGCACCAAAAGCACATGAGGGTTTTATGCTTGGATATGGAAAGGATTCGCACTCCTACAGAGTCTTCAATCTCTTTCATTACAAAGTAGTTGAAATAGTGGATGTGCGGTTCGATGAGACCAACGGTTCACAAAGAGAGCAACTGCCAAATGTGCTAGATGAAGTTCCATCCAGTGAATCAATCAAGCTAATGGGAACTGGAGAAATTATACCTTCTGAAGCTCATCCTGAAGAAGAACTTATCATCTCAGCACCTGATCAACATGAAGACAATGCTCAGCCTGAAGACATTCCTTCTAATGACGACAATGATGAGCAAGAGCAAAGTCTTCGCCCTGTACATCCTCGCATTGCCAATGAAGTGCAGATTGAAAGAATAATTGATAGCATCAATGCACCCGGTCCACTCACTCGTTCAAGGGAAACTCAGCTAGCAAATTTCTGTGGGCACTTCGCATTCGTCTCAATAACAGAACCCAAGAAAGTTGAAGAAGCCTTCATGGAACCTGAATGGATTCAAGCTATGCAAGAAGAGCTTCAACAGTTTGAGCTAAATAATGTATGGGAACTGGTTAAGCGTCCTGATCCACGGAAGCACAATATAATAGGCACCAAATGGATATACCGCAACAAGCAAGATGAGCATGGTCAAGTTGTCAGAAAGAAAGCTCGTCTCGTTGCTCAAGGATATACTCAAGTGGAAGGCATTGACTTCGATGAAACATTTGCTCCTGTGGCTAGACTTGAAGCCATATGCATACTACTGGCCTATGCAAATCATCATAACATACTTCTATATCAAATGGATGTGAAGAGTGCTTTTCTTAATGGCAAGATTGAAGAAGAAGTGTATGTTGCACAACCGCCTGGCTTTGAAGATCCAAAACATCCTGACATGGTATACAAGCTCAACAAGGCACTCTATGGCCTCAAACAAGTCCCTCGGGCCTGGTATGATCAAATACTTCCTGAAGAGCAAAGGCTTCATACCTGGTTCCCTAGATCCCACTCTCTTCACGAAGACATATGATGGTGAACTGTTTGTGTGCCAAATATATGTGGATGACATTATCTTCGGCTGCACCAATCAGAAGTACAGTGAAGAGTTTGGATATATGATGCAAGAGCAATATCAGATGTCCATGATGGGAGAGCTGAAGTTCTTCCTCAGTCTTCAAATACGACAACAACGCAACGACATCTTCATATCTCAAGAGAAGTATCTCAAAGATTGCCTGAAGAAGTTCGGTATGCAAGACTGCAAAGGCTTCACGACACCAATGCCAGCAAAACATCATCTGGGTCCCGACGACAATGGTAAAGAGTTCGATCAAAAGGTATACCGCTCCATAATTGGTTCTTTACTTTATCTATGTGCATCTAGGCCAGATATTATGCTTAGTGTTTGCATGTGTGCTCGATTTCAAGCGGCACCAAAGGAGTCGCATCACTTAGCTGTGAAGCGAATTCTTCGATATTAACCCCAACTCTAGGATTATGGTATCCAAAGGGCTCAGAGTTTGATCTGGTTGGATTCTCGGATGCTGATTATGCTGGTGACAAAGTTGATCGCAAGTCTACATCAGGCACATGTCACTTTCTGGGACGATCACTTGTATGTTGGTCTTCAAAGAAACAGAACTGTGTATCTCCCTCCACTGCTGAATCTGAATACATTGCTGCTGGATCTTGCTGCGCTTAGCTTCTGTGGATGAAGCAAACACTCAAGGACTATGGCATTCATCTGAAGCAAGTGCCACTTTACTGCGACAAAGAAAGCGCCATCAAGATTGCCAACGACCCAGTTCAGCACTCGAAGACAAAGCACATTGAAATTCGTCATCACTTTCTCAGAGATCATGTTGTGAAGGAAGACATTGATATCATACACGTCAACACTGAAGAGCAATTGGCAGATATCTTCACCAAGCCCTTGGATGAGAAGAGATTTTGCAAGTTACGGTGTGAGCTAAATATCCTGGAATCCTCAAATGTCCTGTGATCAGGCACACATCCTAACCCTTATGCATATTGATGACTTAGATGTGCAACACACGAAGTAAAGTATATCTTCAATCAATGAAGACATACATTCTAAGTGTGAATACATTAATGTGGAATTTGACTTCGGAGCGCCACGATAATTGTGCGCCGTGTCTGGGTCTAATACTTCCTATACGGTGGGTAACGCCACCACCAAACGTTCTATTTTGAAGTGTTTCAGTCATGGCGTTACCTTGCAATGCCTTCACATTTGGTTTGGCTTCGATCTCAACATATCTTCATGATTATCTTCACTATGTTGATTATATATATATATATATATATATATATATATATATATATATATATATATATATATATATATATATATATATACTAGTGTTCTGTCCTCTACAGCATTCACTTATAGCTATGTCTTCTTGTTGAATCTTTTGAACTAAGTGAATGTGATCGGACCCTAACCTCTCTATGCTTTCTATCTCAAATTCTATCTCTCCAAATCATATGCATTCTATTGAAACTGTCGAATGTCTTCTCTGCGTCCTTGTCAGCAGAAGATACAGAGACAACCATTAAGTCCGTTTTCAATGCTCATTACTCCACATAAAAAACCCGGAGAAGTAGGAGCGACCACCCGACAATCCAGGCGTGCGTGGGACGTGGAACAAACCACAAAATTCCGCATAATGGCCACGTGTTCCTCAGATGCGAATCGCCAGGGGCACCTGTGTAATAGCGCAGTGCCGCCCATATACCTATAAATACACACTTCACAGCGGTCATTATCTCTTCTTCCACTCTCGCATGAACCCTAGCACCACCGCTAGCCCTCGATGACACCGGCGACGAAGCGCTTCGCTGCCGCAACCTCTCCGACGCCGTCTTCACGCCGACCGCGGACATCGTCCTCTCCGCCGTCGCCGTAGGTGTCCTCCGTCGCCAAGTTAGGGCACGGAAGATCGAACTGCTCGGCCTCATCTTCCACTCCGTCTAGCAGTTCTTAGTGTGGTAAATAAAACTTCCTTTTTACAACACCGTTGATCCTATGGATTTGTCACTTTCTACCACAAGCAGTTTCTATTCACACAAGTTAGATCTCTTTCATACTGCATTTCATAACATGCCTACTATATTCACTTGTGCTTCACAAAGTAGTTAGATTCCTCACTTGTACTGATTTGTGGATTCGTACAAATCTGGAACCAACTCCTTATCTATGAGTGAATGTCTTCGCACGATGAGGTCAATGTCTTCTAAACTGATTTATCTTCAAAATCTTCTGAGAATGCATATGACCTCTTCCCCTTCCCTCGCACCTTAATGCTGTCACAGGTACATGTCCGTGGGAGAATCCTTTGGTTCTCACAGTCTGCATTCATTTGCAGAATTCTTACAGCATCACATAAATTCTCCCGAAGCCAGTTCCTGTTGGTCCAGCAAGCAAAAACCTTTGAAGCCTTTGAACGTGTTGAAGCCTTTCAAGTTAAAGTTTATGGCTTCAGAGAAATCAGTAAGGAAGGGTGGCAGAAAGCGTCGTGGAGAAACATCCAGAGATCTGCCAGATGAACTCTCAGAACTGTACAAGACAGATCCTGAAGAGGATTACAATCAGCGCAAGACCCGAATCCAATGGATTCGAAGATATTGGGCAGAACAATGGTTCAAATACCGATTTGTAACCCAAGAATATGCTGAGAAAAACGCCATCAAGAGACCGTGGGGAGACATCCTATACAAGAATCTTCTACCCAGGTCCAGAGATGAAGCCATTGAACAAGGCTTCTATCCATGCATGGTCCGTGGGCCACAGCCTGCTGATGCACACCCATCGTCACTACTATGGTGTCATGACGACAATCTGTTCAAGCGCAACTTCCAGTTTGCCCAGAACTCAGCGAAGCAAAACAAGAAGACTTTGGAGTTAGACTTCAACCCTGGTCCCTCAGCACCAAGGGCAGATGGCACACGAGATGCAGAACCAAATGTCATCGGTCCTTTCTACAACCTTGAAGGCCTCATCACCCGTATCTTGGTTCAAGGAACTGCAGTGAATGAGCCTGCAGCTGACGCTGAATCAGAAGAAGCGCCTACAGTGTCGAAGACAAAGAAGCTGAAGAAGCCTAAAGCTTCAAAGCCTGCCCCTTCACCAAAAATCTCACGGGCGAAGCCACTGGCAACTGCACCTCCTAAAGATAGTGTGCAGTCCGAAGACTTATCTCGCATCTCCAAGCCCCAGAAGGCCAAGATGCCTCTGCCACACACCGGCCAAGAGCTAACTGCGGCTGCCATTCTGCGCAATGACGCCATCGATCTGTCAAGTGATGAAGATCTAGCAGATGACGCTCTTGAGCAACTCATCAAGAGCAAAGAAGAAGCAGAAATCTTCAATGATCTGCCTCTCTTTGATGTGACCATCATCCACAACTTCATTGACGAGTGGTTTGACACGCCAAACATCAGCTTTGAAGATCTGCAGCTACCCATTGGCCTCAGTGTCGCTTTCCAAGGCGCCATTGCTTCAGAGCTAGCTATCGCCCAGCGCATTGTTGAACTGAAGCAAAAGATTGACTATGAAAAGGCTCAGTTCAAGAAGCATATGGCCAAGCTCAGTGTGCAAGAAGTGAAGAACTTCAAGATCATGATGCACGAGCTCAAGGAAGCCTTTCTGAAGAAACATGCAGAAGCTCAGGGTTCGCGTGAGCGCATGAAGACTCTGGCTGACAGATGTGTGCAAGCCTACAATGAGGCTGAGAAGCGCAAGGCCCTTAGGCGTCTTGGCATCGACCCCAGGATGGCCGCAAAGAAGAAGAAGAAGCCAGCTACGGCTAAACCCGACGCACCAAGGCAGGAAGCAGTTCCTATTGTCTTCATAACTAGAATGACTGGCTCGAAGCCAAAAAGGCGGTCAACCGCTTCAGAGCTTAAGAAGACAAGGACTGCTGAGGCTGAAGCCAGGAAGAGGAAACACTCTGAAGCCTCTCCTACTGCCCCCTCCAAGAAGAAGAGGAAGACCAAGAAAGATCGGGCTGCTCCCATAGAGCCCTTGATAGTTGAACCCATTTCTATGGTCTATCCTGAAGCTGAACGCCAACTAACTATCCATGAGCCTGCTTCCACAGAGGCTCATGAAGCTGAAGACTTTCCAGTAGCTGATCCCATCGCTGCTGAAGACATTGGTCAACATGACAATGTAGAAGATGGTGCAGTCCTTCCTCAGCTTGAAAACAGCGAACTCATCAGCATTGGTCGTCCACTGACGCCAACTGAACAGGATGCTTCATGGGTGGATCGCCCACAAGAGGAAGAAGACTATGAGGCCCAGCCCACTCCAACTCCACAGGCGTCGCCCGCGTTGCGCAGGCTTCACAAAGGTCCAAGGCCTCAAGTCTCTGTTGAAGACAATCCGGCTGCATCAGCCGCGGAAGAAGAAGTCCCACAAGTTCCCACAGAGAACGTGCTTGTGACCGACCCTCCAGCTCGTCAAGTGGATGATGAAAATCTTAAGGCTGCCACAACCACCAATGAAGCTAATGTGGAGCCCTCCCCAACAAAAGCATCAGAAGACAGCGAAGCCACTGATCCCGCCACTTCTGTTCTTGAGTCTGTTGTCGGTCCCTAGTTCGACTATCATGTTGAGCACAGGCCTCAGGTACAGAAGCCAATCCCAAGATTGCCAAGGTTCCCAGGTCCTGCATCAGCACCTGGCTCCTTCAATATCAATGGCTTCAGGGCAGACAACACATTCTTCGATAGCTCCAGGAACCCCTACTCAAGGGAAAGGATATCATCTGATCGGTTCTGGAGCTATCCTCAGCGAATCTATTACTCATGCATTCTTTACAACCAAGGTCGCATCTTCCCACACAAGCGCCTTGACATTGAAGCCATAGCTGGTCTGCCCTGTCTGGAAGAAGCTTTGGATTGCTTCAAGGAAGTTGGACTGCTGCCGTTCATTACTGACCAAGAGCATTGGAATGAAGAGCTGCTGCTCCAATTCTATGCCACACTTCACATCCGCGGGTACAACAGAGATCGAAGACTTGGGTCCTGGAGTGGATGACCGGAAACGTTCATCACGAAGCCAATGCATTTGACATCATTGAGCTCACTGGTCTGCCCACTCCTGGCGATCTCTACGAGCATGGCTGTCAGCTGCATAGTGAAGCTATTGAGAGCATCTTTCAGAGGCCTAAACCTGATATGAGTCAGATGCTCAGCATGATGAAGCCATTGCCCCAAGATGTTGCTTATCCAACGGAGTTCTTCATTGAAGACCTTGAGTATCTGCCAAGAACCATCTATCACATCATCAGGCGAACTCTCTGACCCATCAAGAGGCACTCTCCAAATGCCAAGCTTGAGGGTGCAATGAAGACTTTGGTCTTCTATATCCTTCATGGAAAATGCTTCAATGCACAGGACTTCTTCATTCGCCAACTTGCTGCATCAGGCTCTGATCTGTTTGGCTTGAAGTTCTACGCCCCATGGGTAATGCGGCTAATTAAACTTCACTCCGATATCTCATATCAGCCATCTGCTCGCAATCATAGGATTTTTCTGCCTGATGTGGATATCTCTACTGAAGCCATCTATCCTGAGCCTGCAAAGGAACCTCTAAGTCTTCAGAATGCAGAACATCAGAGTTTCTCTCAGAACCTTGAAGGAGTTGAAGCAGTCACTCGGGTGTATCCTTTGGCTGGCACTACACGTGCACCACACCCTGCTTCCACTGAAGCCACTGATAGTACAACTGCTCCAAGACCCAAGAAGCGCACTCGTGTTCTCAACGATCGAGAGCTTCTTGTGACTCTTCATCAGAAACATGATAGGCATCATGACTGGCTGAAGCGTTAGATGAAAAGCCTCTTGGTGGATGTTAATAGCATTCCCAATCTGGCCACCAAGAATGCTTTCATTGCCCATGAAACCTATCGCCGCACATGGAAAGGGCTAACGATGATGTGTTCTGAAGATGATCTTCAAGAGGATAGCTTCACTGAGCTATTCAAGTTTGACTCCACACCTCCTCGAAGGGCCGTGCTGCGAGGAACTCCATCCCTTGAAGACTCTGAGTTCTCTTCCTCTGCTGCAACAGTGACTGCCAGAGTTATTGAGGATGAAGACGATGCTACTTCACCGCCACCTCCTTCGGCACGCTTCAACTCTGCTCCAAGCTCTTCAGCACCGCCAAACACCACCTACGACCCTGCTGCTTCACCTACTCCTCATGGGAACGAGTAGATGCTCTATGTCTTCAAACCTTTTTGGTCCTTACTGACAAAAGGGGGAGAAGCATATGAGGTTGATAGTCTTCAACCGGGTCCATATGGGCGGGTGCTTTATATTTTGCTTCGTGCTTACAACTCTCGTTTTGCTACATTTGGTTCTTTGAGTTGTAATACTTAAACTCGATGGTCGTCTGCTACTTATCTGCCACCTTGTTTTGCGATGATAAATTCCGCATGTGCGACGATAAATTCTGCACTTAGATCATTCTGCAGACGTCCATTTTCCATTATGCATGTCATTATCTTCATATACTTTCACATGCATAGTGGATTGTCATCATAAGTTGAAGTGGATCTCCACAAGTACAACCTGCCATGTGCATTTGCATTCCAGAAGCAAATTACTTATATGCACATCTTCACGGGGAGCCCTTGCAACTTATGAAGACAATTCCTTATCCTTTACAATTTCACAGATTATATTCCCCGTTGAAAACTTCAACTAGTTTGTCATCAATCACCAAAAAGGGGGAGATTGTAAGTGCATCTAGTGCCACCCCTAGTTGGTTTTGGAGTATTGACGACAAACCTAGTTGAGGGACTAATGTGTTTGTGAGAATTGCAGGATAACACAGGTAGAAGTCCCTCATTGATTCGGTTTTCCTACCAGAGATGACCCCTAAAAATGTATGAAGACATTGAAGTCAAAGGTGGTATATGAAGATATTCACATTGAAGACTATGACAAGAGAAGACACCACATGAAGCATATGGAGCTCGAAGACTTAGATCCTTCGTAGTTATTTTTCTTTTGTGTTGAGTCATAGGAACCACCGTACTGTTAAGTGGGGTCCAAGAAAACCAGTCAGAATGACTGAAGTGATGCTTAAACAAAACCTATGTCTTCGAGTGAAGACTATGAGAGCGAATCTTGTCCAGAGTCGGACAAGTCAGCTTTGCTTGTAGCCCAAGTAAAGTTGTCGTGTGAGTTTGAAATCTGACCGTTGGAACACGTGTCAGTTCCTTAGTGACCCAGGGTCATTTCGGACAAATCAGGTCGGGTTGCCAAGTGGCTATAAGTAGCCCACCCCCTACAACCATAAACGGTTGGCTGCTCAGATTCAGAGTACGACTTTTGTCATTTGAGAGCAACCCACCTCGAAGCCTTTGAGAGAGAATTCCTTGCGAGGATAAAGCCCTAACCACCCAGAGCCAAAGAGAATTAGGCATCACTTAAGTCTTCTTGTCTGTGTGATCTGAAGACTTATTACACTTGAGGACTATGCATCCTCCAGCCGGTTAGGCGTCGCGTTCTGAGCATCCAAGAGACATTGTGGATTGCCGGTGAACGAAGTCTGTGAAGGTTTGGGAGTCTACCTTGAAGACTTACCAGAGTGATTGGGCGAGGTCTGTGTGACCTTAGCTCAAGGGGAATACGGTGAGGACTGGGTGTCCTGAGCTGCGTGTTCAGGACTGGGTGTCTGGTACTGTGTGTTCTAAGGTTTAAATACCTAGTCGCCCCAACCAGACGTACAGTTTTCACATTAACTGGAACTTGTCCAACAAATCATTGTCTTCAGCGTGTCACTGGTTTCATCTTCCCTTCCCTTTACTTACTGTTGCTCCTTGTGAAGTCATTGTATGTTTGCACTATCTTTTGTCTTCACTGAGTGACTGCATGTTCTGTTAGGCTTCATAATATATTCCTACCTGGTCCTTACTACATTGTTGCTATTAAGTCATTGTGCTTTCACTCTATTGAATACTTGACTATGGCTTGCCTAGTGTAGTCTACCTTCCGCTGCATGGTAATAGGTTTATTTCTTTCGTTTGTCTTCATAACTTCCACGTTTTGAAGACTTTCATAAAAATCGCCTATTCACCCCCCTCTAGTCGATATAACGCACTTTCACAAGGCCTGACATATGTTTTCCTGTCAACAAGGTGTGTCAGTTCTTGCATGCCCCTACTCTTCAGCATTGGACTGCAGTGAAGAGAATTTTGAGATATCTCAAAGGTACTATGAGTACTGGATTAAAATTCACAAGGTCAAGCTCAAATGTGGTAAGTGCCTTTTCAGATGCAGATTGGGCAGGTTGTCCTGATGATAGAAGGTCAACTGGTGGTTTTGCTGTTTTCTTTGGACCAAACCTCATATCTTGGAGCGCACGAAAACAAGCCACTGTGTCTAGATCCAGCACTGAGGCTGAATACAAAGCTCTAGCAAATGCCACGGCTGAGTTGATATGGGTTCAAAGTCTGCTTGCTGAACTAGGTGTAAATCATTCCTCTGTTGCACGATTATGGTGTGACAATATTGGTGCTACTTATCTGTCAGCAAATCCAGTGTTCCATGCAAGAACAAAGCACATTGAAGTAGACTATCATTTTGTTCGTGAGAGAGTAGCCAAGAAGCTATTGGACATTCGTTTTATTCCTACTAATGATCAGGTTGCAGATGTTTTACTAAAGCCTTGTCATGGCGCAAGTTGGAAGAATTCAAGAATAATCTCAACTTGATAAAGTTGTGATTGAGGGGGCGTGTTAAAGTATGTATTATAGGATGTATACGGTATACATATAAACCGTATACATGTGTAGGCGTGTGCGTGTTGTAATCAGGTAGTTAGGATATGTTTAGGTTGATCTCTATCCTTTATATAGATTATGACTTGGAGATCAATCCTACAACAACCTAACTACCTAAACCCTGTAATCTCTTGTGCCTATAAATAACACGCAATGCGTCCCTGCTAAGGTATACACTTAACCCATCTTTACACATCCCACACTCAGGCGGCAGGGAGCCGAGGACAAGCAGCCCGTGGTGTGGCACGCATACAACCTGCTTGAGGAAATGTCCCAGAGTGAAAATGTTTTGAGGGACAAGAGTTGATGCGCCCCACCTATAATAACAATCAAATAAACAGTCCGGCGTAATAGAGTTGACTTCGATGCCACGTCAAGCATGACGGATGGACCATCGCTGTCATAATCACGGTTAGTTCTGAGCAAAGAGGACTTTTTCAATTTTTAACAAAATATTCATTTTTTTTTAAAAAGTGTGTTTTTGGAAATTTTTCAAAAATATTTTATAATATGTTCATATTTTCTTTTTTTTAAAATTATAAAAATTGTTCATACTCTAATAAAAATATAATTTTTAAATAAATGTTCAAATTTTTCCAAAATTATTTGTGCTTTTAGGAAAATGTTTACAAAATATAAAAAATATTGAGTTTATTTAGAAAATTTGAATTAAAAAATGACTATATTTATTAATAAAGAAAAAAAATCAGAGAATTTAAAATTTTCTAAAAATGTTCATGTTAAAAAAAATTGGAATTTCAAAAAATATTCATGGTTTGAAACAATGTTCGCATTTTCAAATAATGTTCTCAAATTTAAAAAATAGAAAAAACGCATTATAAACCAATAAAATATAAAAACAACACTATAATCCAACAAAATTACAGGAAAAAGGCCAAAATGAAGAGTACTCATGAACAAGAATTCATATATGATCAGATTTCAGCATAACGCAAAAACTATAACTTGCACGGTTTTGACCCGTGGCATGAGATGCATTATGTTATATGATGGCAATAATCTACTAATAACAAGGTTTAACAAGATGGATCATTACAAATTGTATGAAAACCCGTGAGAGCAAGCTTTTTACATTTGTCGAACATTTTTACCATGTGCAGTGAAGATTTTTAAAAAACTAAGTAAATTTTTTTCATATCTATATCTATATATATAGTAATTTCGAAATAAATATAAATAAGTCCCACAAAAAAAGAAATAAATATAAATAAGAAAAAAGGCAAACCTCTCGCTGGTAAAAGGAAAAAAACGATAAAGATCTCAAGAAGGGAGACATATCTGTTTGTTTGGTGAGAAAACAACTACAATGAAGGTTACCTGTTTTGCAACGTAGCTGTGGGAACAACTGTGAGCTGCTGAAAATGATATGTTTCAAGAGGGGTGCGAACGGAGATATAGGTCATGGCTGTGGTGGCACTTAGGACATAATTACGACCAAACGCCAAAGGTAGAAGGGCTAGGGAAACAACTTTGACTGTGATGAAGTACTCCAACACGTGTTTTGGGCTGTTACACTGAAAATATCCCGAAACAGTTTTGAGCAGTGGTTCCACAGCTGTTCTAAAATAGTTGTTTGTTTCAGCTTCAGCTTTCTTGGGTCTAAAAACTGCCCCAAAGCTGAAACAAACATGCCATGGTCACGCCCAGTCGCCATGCCGTGTTGTTGTCTTTGCAGCAAGCGGGGGGCCTTGAACCGAACTCCCCGCCTAGCAATCGGCCCCCACTTACTAGGAAGAGGCCCCAGGTTTGTAGAGTCGCCCGGAGTTTGTGGGCCATTTTGTCGTGTCGTTTGCCATTTCTGACATCTGGAAGAAAATGTCCTCCTCGTTTGGCTCCTCCTTGGCGCTCGACGCGTGCATCGCATTGTTCTGCCTCTGCTGCTGCTGGCTCATGTAGGACATTGTCGGGTTGTCGTACCCGGATCCGGAGAAGACGAAGTTGCTGTTGAAGCCGAGTGATGCCTAGTTCTGGCTGTCGAACCCATCCGGCCTCAGGGCGTACTGCTGCGTTCCGGTGGCGGCGACGTTGTGGCCACCCGGGCTGGTCTGGTACGCCATGGCGGACAGCTATGGGTTAGTTCTATGTGCCATTCGAAGACATCTTCAACCTGTTCCACCTATACAAGCTCGGTGGATACTGAGTCCACCTATGTGTAATCAATAGCGCCTATATTCAGTGGCGGAGCTTCAAAGAAAATGTTGGACGGGCCAGACAAAGGGAGAGCACCGATTTTTTTTTTTGAAATTCTGGGTCATATATATGCATTTATCTCTAATACAGGTGGAGTGAGAATATATGTATATATCAATTGAATTTTGAAATGATCTTTTTTTCTTTTGAAAACCAAATCAATTCTTCTCTAGGTGTGACCGTGTGAGTGAGCTTGTTTACCATTGCTTATGGCTACCCAACATATGCTGTGATATGTAAAATGCAAAGAACAACTGAGTGGAAAATCAGGATATCTAATGAAGCAATTGCAGGAAAATTAGATGTACAATGTAGTACTATTTGCATCTAATCCATGTCCCTCAGTTGAGTGGAACAACCAGGACTATATCATGGACAAAATAAGCATATGGACAGTCTGTATCTAACTACATCGTTGAACTCAGAATTTGGGAAAACAAATTAGATTAGCTGTGATCTCTTGCTGAATCGTAATTACAGGGAAATTAGATGGAGTGGTTGCTTGATTGGCCGATGTCTCTGTCTCCTGCCTGATGCGGCCGTGAGAAACAGCAGGAGCGGCTGCATGCGAGAAAGCTGGGACTTGCGAGCGAGAGACCTCGAGTGCTTTGGATCGATCGTATCCTTACTAGGCTGCAGGTGGGCTTTCCTTCGATGCATAGGTAAAATCAAAAGTGTAAAAAACCTGGGCGGGCCATGGCCCAGTTTGGCCCCAACAAAGCTCCGCCCCTGCCTATATTGCCAAAAGCGAGCTCAAGAAGGATGTCATGGTAGCAAATATTTTTTTATTCTTTTCCTTTTGTTAAAAATTATTTCACGAACAATTTTGGAGATCATGAACATTTTTCAAATTCACAAGGATTTTTTGTGAAATCGTGTATGATTATCAAATTCATGAACAATTTATAAATTCATTAATATCTTCAAATCCACGAATATTTTGTAATTCATGAATATTTATCTAATTTTCAAACACTTTTGGAATCTCCGACATTTTTTGAAATTCTGAAACATTTTTCAAAGTGGCTAACATCTTTTGAAATCACAAATGTTCTTCGAACTTGCAAACATTTTTAATATATTAATGAACATTTTTTGAACTATATAAAATATTATTAAAATATAAAACAGTTTTGAACTTCGTGAACACTTTTACAATTCTTGAATTTTTTTTGAATTTTGTTTTTGGAAAAAGAAAAGGAGAAACGAAACTGGCAGCGCTAGATCCTGCACTGGGATGGCCCGCGTTTGGTGGACTCCTGACCTCTTCCCCCAAATACGCAAAAAAAGAAAAAACTCTTCCCCGTCGAGCGCATCCGCTTCTCCCGAGTCCCGACCCCCAAATCGAGTGTCCCTCGTCGGAGCTGCACTCCTCCCCCGCATCCTTCCATCCTCCTCTCCCCAGGCGTGTGCTACCTGTCGCCGGAGTGCATTTCGATCTGTCGATAATGGAGGTGTGCGCGACCAGGAGGTGGGGAGGGGAGGAGTCCAGCCACCGGCGCCGTCGTCCTCCTCGCGTGCCGGCGATGTGCGGAGCCGCCGGACGCAGGTCACTCAGGTAAGGGAAATCCTGTACTGCACGGCAAGTTTTAGCTTTTTACTACTCTCAATAATTTCCCCCACATTCCAATTCCTTTTCACTGAGAAACAAGATTCCGTGGTGCAGAAAGATTGAGCCAATTTAATCCATAGTTGTTTGGTCCATGGCTTGAATGATGTTCCCATCCTAGTCCTACTCTTCTTCTTCCAGAAGATCCAGGTTGTACAATGCCTGCACCTAGTTGCCATTGTTGATTGTTGACCAGAAAGAAACCAGTTTGGCACGCGGCTGCAACTTGTTTGTAACTTTGAATACGTCTTCTAGCATGCAGAGCAACATGAGTTTTAATTACATCGAAGCACCCATGTCCTGAGATGAAAATGCCCTTCTCCATTATTCAAGAAACCAAATAAAAAGCCTTCTCCACAGGCACCATCCACAGCACCGCAACATCCGAAACTCACATCACTTCACAATGCTGCTAGTGGCCTTCTCCAATTAATTACCATTTCTGTTGTTCGAGGAAAATATCTTCCGCGGGTAATTAGCATGCATGACTGCTACCTTTAGTTCCAGGGCATGATGCTTCTTGGCTGTGTTTATCCACGCCGTAAATTAACAGTCGTGTCATGGATGCCAAAAGCGTCACTTTCGCAGGAAAGACAAATGGTATTTTCTTATTCTTCGTGAGATCAATCCATCTCAACATATAGCAAAATTTTTTTGCTTATTTTTACAATCGCAATACAAAATCGAGCAATTTCATATACTGTTACATGCCGGTTATTTTCCATTCTGGATATGTTCTTTTATTTTTAGTTTTTAGCCCCCAAAAGCCCTGTTTCTCTGATACATTGGTGATGTGATTGGCAACAACTCATTTAAAGGCTAGGCTAGAAAAGTCCACTAATAGAGCTGGAATTCTTTGCTTTCTCCCACTTAGAACAGTCCAGCCCGCCACATGAAAGCAACCAACAATTGTTCTACTCCGCTTTGCAAATGGTCAAAAAAAAAATCAAATGGTCAAATAATGGAATAGTCTTGCAGTTATGGTATGCTCATCGGCTTCCTTGTGACTCCATGGCCGTTCATATGTGGCTCCAAGCCCCAAGAAGACCGCACTCTGCATATCCTGTACAACCTGTTTGGGGCTTCTCTGCACCAAACAGCTACCTCCTCTTTGATGATTCGTATACATGATAATACCATGCAGTCATTACATGTGTTGATCATCACTCTCTTGTTCCTATTTGTTTACTCCCTCCACCAGTTTCCGTTTGCCCATGCTTTATCCAGCTCTATCCCAACAAACACAAGTCTGCTGCAGTATCCAGCCATCAACTTGAGTGGAAACTCTAGTGCTCGCTTATTCCTCCAGAGTAGAAGTTCCGACACCCTTGCTAGCTTTGGTTTCTACAGCACAGATGGTTCTGTGTTTATCCTTTGCGTCATGATGAGCTACTACGGTGGCTATGGGGATAGTATTATTGGCCATCCCCAGGTTATCTGGTCTGCGAACCGCAACTTCCCCGTAGGCAGGGATGACATCCTTTCTTTCACTGGGGCTGGTCAGTTAATTCTTCAAAACAATGTTGGCACCTTTGTCTGGTCCACACCGACAAAGGACGCCTCCGTAGTTGGTATGCGCCTCGATGGTTCTGGAAACCTCGTGCTTTTTGATCAAAACAATGTCTCTGTCTGGGAGTCCTTTGACTACCCAACAGATACATTGGTGATCGGGCAGTTGCTATGCGTGGGAGCTAATCTCACTGCCAATGATTCATTCACCAGTTGGGCATCAGGTCAGATCAATCTTCATACCTCATCAAATGGATTGCAGTTTTATTTTGGCTCTGCCGCGTACACACAAGTATTCCAACCAACTTCTCTAGGCAATGGGACATCAGATTGTTATGCATTTACCAATGGCAGCTTTGGATTTCCCAAACTGGTCTTCTCATTGCCCCTTGCAAGGTCATTTCAGTTCATGCGGTTAGAGTTTGATGGTCATTTTCGTCTATATGAAATGAAGGAGGCTGCCTTCCACGTGGTGTTCGATGTGCTAAGCAATGAAATCAAGTTTTGTGATTATCCTCTAGCCTGTGGTGAATACAGTGTTTGTATAAATGGGCAGTGTTGCTGTCCCAGCTCTCACTATTTTAGACTCCAAGATGAATGGCGTCCAGATATGGGGTGTCTACCATGGACTAATCTGTCTTCTTGCAATGACATGCGCTATCATCAACTTGTACCTATTAGCAACATTTCTTACTTCAGTGATGATGCCTTCCAATCATTGGCTACTTCTGCTACAGATGCGGACTGCAAGCAATCTTGCTTAGAAGAGTGCTCTTGCAAAGTTGCATTATTTCAATACGATGACCATGATGGAATTACTGGCTCTTGTTTGCATTTATCACAGGCCTCACTACTTTCTCAAACTACAAATTCTTCTCATCGTACTTCAGTATTTTTCAAAATACAGGGCACCATGAAAAGAAGGACCAACATTGCCATTGGTTCTGCAGTTGGTAGTTTTGCTTTATTTGCAACTGCCATCTCCATTTTCACTTGGAGAAAATGTAAGAAAACGGAGGAGGAAGAATGCTTCCTTGGAGGAATACCTGGAGTACCAGCACGCTTCTCCTATAACGAGCTGAAGATAGCCACAAGGAACTTCTCGATGAGGCTTGGATCTGGAGGGTTTGGCTCTGTCTTCAAAGGTAAAATAGGCAAGGAAACGATAGCTGTCAAGCGCTTAGAAGGGGTCGATCAAGGAAAGCAGGAGTTCTTAGCAGAAGTTGAGACCATAGGAAGAATTCATCACATTAATCTTGTCAGGTTAATTGGATTTTGTGCTGAAAAATCGAGCAGGCTACTTGTGTACGAGTATATGAGCAATAGTTCATTGGATAAATGGATATTCCATGCACATCCAGTTTTTACACTCTCATGGAAGACAAGGTGTAATATCATCATGGGTATTGCCAAGGGTCTGTCTTATCTCCATGAAGAATGTGAACAAAGGATTGCTCACCTAGACATCAAGCCACAGAACATTCTTCTGGATGACAGGTTTAATGCGAAGGTCTCGGATTTTGGATTATCGAAATTGATAAGTAGGGACGATAGCAAGATCATGACTCGGATGCGAGGCACACGTGGATATCTTGCACCTGAGTGGCTAGGTTCGAAGATCACCGAGAAGGTAGACATCTACAGCTTTGGAATTGTCATAGTTGAAATTATATGTGGGCGAAGGAACCTGGACGAATCACAACCTGAAGAGCGAGTTCACCTAATCAGTCTTCTGCAAGAAAAGGCTAGATGTGGAAAGTTATTCGATTTGGTGGATACGAGCAGCAACGACATGCAATTTCACATGGAGGAGGTTAGAGAAATGATGGAGCTCGCAATGTGGTGCTTACAGGTTGATAGCAGCAAGAGGCCTCTGATGTCAACAGTTGCCAAGGTGTTGGAAGGTGCGATGACTTTAGAGGCCACACCTCACTATGATCTTGTTGCTAATCATGAACCAAATCAGAGCGATGTTGAGATGCAAATTTGCTCATACCTGCCTTCGGCAACACATCTGTCGGGACCTAGGTGACAGTTTCATGCAGCCTTCCCAAATACGCCAACAGCGTTGTTTATGACTTCTAGTTTATATCATGAGTCTAATGTGTTGTATAGGTGTCAACTCGCAAAGTTGCATGTAGACTAGGATTTCTCAAATTGTTGTATCGTTTCTTCTATTTGTACCACTTATTGTTTTTCATGTAACAACCACGTTGTATAAATTCCTCCATTTTCATGTACACGGCTTGGTTGCACCAATGAATCCCAATGGGCCATTTCTAATACTATTTTTGACAATTAGTTGAAGAGCACTCGTTGAGCCCAGCAATATATGGTCGATATGTGATCTATGCAGGATTTAATTGTGTATATTTTCTAAAGGATTATGTCTCCACTTCAGACATCAGTAAGTAATATTTGTCAGTCTTTGTTATTGCCGGACTTGTAACTGGAAGTGCTCACGTTGTAGATTGGATCGGATGGTCAGTGTTAAGGTTCTGAAAGTGAAATGGGTTAGATCGGATGAACACGGCTCTCGGTTAAATCTTGCGCATGCTTCTAGTGATGAACAATGCCCAGGATCACCGAGTATTTGTACTGTGATTGATGAGGTGTGTCCAAATGTGCTGTATGGTGCTTGTAGTGATGAACAATTATGTTCAGGATCAGCAAGTATTGGTACTGTGATCGATGAGGTGCATCCAAATGGTGCTTGTAGTGATGAACATGCCTGGCTTCACAGAGGAAGCTCTGTTTGGTGCCTTGTCTCATTTACTGGAGAACAATTTCCATGGCCCTGCGCATATAGGGGATGCAGGAGGAGCAGCAAGTGTCGTGACTCTCATCAACTTTCTTTTTAGATAAAAGGCTGAGGCCCGACTTTATAAATAAAGCCACGCAGAGTTAAACAGCAGGACGGACAACATAGACATAACAAGAGTAGCACCCAGCACGAATGAAAGGAGAAAGTATCGTACATGGCTCCCAGGCCAGTACACGGCGCGCAGGCCGGAGAGACAAAAGACGCCAAACATAGGGCCATCAACACCTAGTTGCCGGCACGGGTAGGAGATAGGGAGATAGCAGAAGCCCGGATCTTGGAAACCATCATATCAAGCACGTCTCGATCCGCCTCCTTAATCAATAATCTCCACTGCTGCAAGAACACGCAAGTTTTAAATAAGCAATTAGTAGGTTTAGCAGGGAAAACATGCTCGATAGTAAATTTGTTCCTGGTCGTCCACAGGGACCAGCACATAGCAGCAAAGCACACCCAGAAAATTCTCCTTTGGGCCCCGACCAGATTGTTGGCCAAAAGACGGAGATCAGAGAAGGAAGATGGTCTCCAAGGAACGTGCAGCCAGGATCTGATGCAGCACCAGAATAACTTAGCCAGAACACAGGAGAAGAAAATATGCAAAGTATCTTCTCTCATCCCACAGAGAGCGCAACATCAGACCCAGGCCCATTACGCTTGCGAATCTAATCACCGGTCGGGAGCCGCCCGCGAGTAGCTTGCCAGAGAAAGATCTTGATCTTAGGAGGAATGCGCACCCTCCAGATCCACTTATATTTGGAAGTAAAGTCCCCGAAATAATTTTATCGTAAAGCGATTTCACCGAAAACCGACCAGAAGACGAATGAGACCACACCACCGAGTCCTCCTCCTCCGGGAGCACAGGGAAGAAGGCAACAAGGCGCTGCCAATCCACCAACTCTTCAGGAGAAAGAGTGCGACGGAGTTGCAGATCCCAATTATTGGAAGAGAGCTCAAAGATTGAGATCTCAGGATTAGGACAATAAGAAAAAAGAGTAGGAAAAGCAATAGCCAACATGGTCGAACCACACCACCAGTCGAGCCAGAATCTAGTGGACCTACCATTGTGAACAACAAACTTGACGAGACTCTGGAAAGTAGGTCTAAGCTTAACAAGATCTCTCCAAAACTGGGACGCACCAGAGGCACGGGCGAACATTGGGCTAGAGTGAGGAAAGTACTTAGCTTTGAGAATGTTAAACCAGAGAGGTCTGTCCGAGGTAGTGGTCATGATCTTCCACCACCATTTGATAATTAAGCATTTGTTCATGACGAGAGTATTGATGATACCCAGCCCCCAAGGCCTTTGGGTCTACAGATCAAATCCCACTTGACCAAGTGGTATTTGCGCTTGTTGTCCGCCGAGTTCCAGTAAAAAGCACCTCTGTGTTTGTCAAACCCGGCGTGCGTACCAATCGAAAGAAGATAAAATCCCATAAGGAACATAGGAAGGGAGGAAAGACAAGCGTTAATCAGGGCAACTTTACCAACCTGGGTATTGTACCTGCCCCTCCACGGCATAATGCGGTTGCCCACTTTGGCCACCGTGGGAGCAAAGTCTTTAGCAAGGAGTTTGTCAGCAGAGATGGGAAGACCAAGATATTTGAGAGGGAAGGAACCAAGAGAGCAGTTCAAGAGGCGAGCAACACGCAAAGCCTCGTCATTCGAGACACCAGTAACAATGACCTCACTTTTAGAGAAGTTGATCTTAAGACCGGAGAGGGCTTCGAAAGAGAGCAAAAGGAACTTGAGGTGGGCGAGGCAATGATCGTTGAGCTCCACCATAATAATCGTGTCATCAGCATATTGTAGATGGGTAATCCCCTGGGGAACGAGATGGAAGCTAACAGGAGTGATGTGGCCGGACTCCGCTGCCCTAGATAAAATATTAGCTAGAGCATTTGCAACAAAGTTAAAGAGGATAGGAAAGGCAGGGTCCCCTTGTCGAAGGCCTCTAGAGTTTTTAAATAATTTGCTTACTTTCCCATTAACCGAAATAGCAGTGTGGCCACCCATGACCAACTGCATGATACGATGCACAACACCACCATCAAAGCCTTTAGCAAGCAAGACATGTCGTAAGAAGCCCCAACTAACTGAATCGTAATCCATGGGTGCGCTCTTTTGTCGGAGGTGAGTAATCCACTAACATGGATGCGCTCTTTTGTCGGAGGTGAGTAATCCACTAACCAAGAAAGATCCGTCTGAGTCCACTGCTGAATCTGAATGTATATATGTGACTAAATAGATGGAAGAGGAAGCAGAGGTGCAGGATGATTCCTTCTACTAATTATCTGGGATCCAGATGAACTGCAGAGCAGAAGCTCGGCAAAATCTGCTAGCTGTCATGTGGTAAGCCTCTCGCCCCCACCCCTTTTTTCCCTTCTCCAGCAAGCGACCAAATGAGTTTCATTTTGTACAAGTCTTGTTCTGCTAGACTCGAAGACCCGAAACATGATGTGCAATCTGCTTGCTAAGTAAATACAGTAAATAAACTGAAGAACAGTGAGGCTATAAGGCTAGAGATCCATCCATGATTTACACTCATTTCCTTTTCGTCGAGAAAGAATGTTTTGTGGTGCAGATGGATTGAGCCAGTTTTTCCACACAACTCAACTTTTTCCGTAAGCTTATCGCTCCCCTCTCATCCACGGACCTGCTAGCTAACAGACTTCAGAAAGTGATTGTCAAGCTTGTTCACATAAAACCAGTATGGATATGCATCAACCACAGAACTATATATACAGGATTTCCTTGCTTGAGCATTTGAATATCCAATGTTCCAAAAACCGTGAAGAGTAAGCGAAGTGAAAGACTGTCGATTAGAGCAATGGCCGCTTAAGCGTTTTTTAAAATTTGTCCTGAATTCGGTTATTTTTAATAGTATGTACATAAAAGTATGAAACATAGCATATCATCTCATCTCAAATGCAGTTCACACCATGGCAGAAAGATACCAGGTTCACACAACAAGCAAATTAACAAATGCAGTGCAGTTCAAACAGACATAGCCTAATAGCAGAGATCAAGTAGCCAGAATCTGAAGGAATTAGTTCCTGAATAGAGACCATAATAATAAGATAAATGGCATATTGCCATTATTGCGCAAACAGCGAAGCAGAAGTAGTTCAAAAAGTCGATGTTTTTGAACTGAATGTTGCGGGCATGAGACTTCTATTCAAAACTAAGGGCCTCTTAAATCAAACGATTTTCCTATGGAAATTTGGAAGGATTAAAATCCTTAGGCACTTTTTTCTACGACGTTTGTTTGATTCGTCGGATTGAATCCTATAGGAAAATTTCCTTGCATCCATGCAAGCCTCTTGCAAAGAATCATTCCCTTGATGCAATCAAACAAGCTAAAAATTCTGTAGGATTCAAATGGACATGAAATTACAATCATATATCTTTTCTATTCCTGTGTTTTCGGAATCCCGTGAATCAAAGAGGCCCTAGGAGTATGTATATGCCTCGTGCATATACAAACTAGCGCGGTACTTGCAGAGACGACACAAACTCCTGCTCTTGGCTGAACTGTCGTGAGCCGTGCTCACCAATCACTGGGACATCGCCACCACAGCGCGGCAGTGGCGCCACCTGTTCCTGGCCGGCCGGCCGTGCAACACGGCGCCCAGTTAAGAGCTGCAGCCTCATCTCCACATCTTTCATGGTAGGCCTGTTCCCTCAAGTGAGACTGAGGCACTCTTCTGCCAACCGAGCCACGCACATGACCTCTTCCTCGCTGATTCCTTCCTCCAACAAGATGTGCACGTCCAGTGTCTCCTGGAAGGGCCTCCTCTCCCTCATAGCCCACAGGAAGTAGCTAGATAGGTTTTGCTTCTCGCCCTGCTCGTTCTCGATGATGGGTTTCCTTCTTGTCAGCAGCTCAACAAGGATCACCTCGAAGCTGTAAACGTCGCTTTTCTCGTTGAGCATACCGGTGTGGTAGTACTCCGGATCCAGGTACCCGAATGTGCCCTGGACAGCGGTCACCAGGTGTGTCTGATCCATCGGGATCAGCCTCGATGCGCCGAAATCTGATACCTTGGCGGTGCAGCTGTCCGTCAGGAGCACATTCATGCATTTGACGTCCCTGTGTAGGATGGACACAGAAGCTGCGGAGTGCAGATACGCGAGGGCTCCGGCGATCTCGATGGCGATCCTCAAACGCTCCTTCCAGGACAAGGGCGACACGCCACCGTCCTGCTTCGACCCAGAGGAGCGGTGCAAGAGGTCGTAGAGCGTGCCATTGGAGACGAACTCGTAGACGAGCAGGGGGACCTCTGACTCGAGGCAGCATCCATGGAGCTTCACCACGTTGCGGTGGTTGATCTGCGAAAGGATGGCCACCTCGTTGATGAACTGGTCAATCTCGCTCATCACCACACGCGTTGACTTCTTGATGGCCACAACGCGCTGGTCGGCCAGGAGGCCCTTGTAGACGGTGCCATGCCCCCCGCGCCCGACTACACGAGTGTGCTCGAAATTGTTGGTTGCCTTCTGCATCTCATCCAGGGAGAATATCTTCGTGCCGTCGCTGGCATTTTCGTCTGAAGAGACGAGCTGTTGTAGCAGAATGCCTCTATTCTTATGGAAATGCCTCTTTCTCAGACGTTTCTCTTCCATCTCCGCGTCACAACGGCAACAATCACAGCAAGAAAGAGGATTGCACCACCACTGCCTAGTCCAATGCTGACACCTGCATTGGTTGGGTTGACCGTCCGTTTAAGTCAAATACATATGGAAGCAATAATGCAAACAAACACTACTGAAATGACCATAAAGTGGTACAAATCGCTTACCTAATATTACAGTACTGGTGCATGTATAGTTCCCGAATTTATTGTGGCATATACCATTGCAGATGTATTTATCTGGCTGTAGGCACTCGTTGGTATCTGTAAATCACATAATATATAGTACTCCCTCCGTTTTTATTTACTCCGCATATTAGCTTTGGTCAAAGTCAAACTGTATAAACTTTGACAAAGTTTGTAGACAAAAATATTAACATATACAATAAGAAATCAACACCATTAGATTCATTATCAAATGTACTTCCACATACTATAAATTTGTTATGGTAAATATTTATATTTTCTTCTATAAACTTGGTCAAACTTTAGAAAGTTTGATTTCAGTCAACTCTAATATGCGAAGTAAATAAAAACGGAGGGAGTATCAGTGGTGAATGGTGATCCATACGAAACTATGGAATATGTGTACTGGACTACTCGCCCCAATCAAATATAACTGAACTATAATTAATGTGAGAGATCATGTGTGTATATATAACAACCTGTGCATCCATCCTTGATGTAAGGATTTCCTTCAAAACCAGAAGAACATTTGCACCGGTAACCCAGATGTTTGAGTGTTCCATCATCGGTGACATCGATGCACTCGCTATGGGAGCTCAAGCATCTGTACTCGCTCTTGTCTAGCTTTGCATGTTCGCATGCCATTTTGTCAACAGCCCATTTCACCACTCCCCATTTCCCGGACAAGGAGTAGAGCGCAAAGTTTGAGCCCGATCCAGAGAAGAAACCGTCTGGCTCAGATTCCTCACGAATGTGCAAGACACCATCGTCAAGAGATATGTCACTTACGACCATTCGACTAGTCAATTCAAGGACAGGAAGAACGGTCCCTGGCATACATGCTAAGTAGAGATGGACAGCTGCAAAGCAGCCTAGCTTTGTGCCGAAGGGGAACGGGATGGCGATGTTCCCACATGATGTTGGACAATCTGTTCCAGGCTTGATGGAGCCATAAACTGTTTTTTTTTTTGAAAGATCCAGCACTGCTGGCTTTTCATTGATTAAGCAGGGAGCATGCGGAAAAAAAATTCATGATCAAGTGATCATGGTGGGGGTTACAGAGTTGGCGCCACTAGAGAGGTCGCCATTTGCCTAAAAATTGAACAGAGATCAGCCTGGGTCACCAAGTGGTGTTTCCAGGCATTTGTATGGAGCCATAAACTGTTGACGTTGAAACACAACGCCAAGGAGTTTGGCAGGTTAGGTGTTCATGATCACTAAAAATAATGCCAAACTTTTGAGGCAACAAAGCAATAAAACTCATACTGTCTGAAAAAATTAAATAAAAATAGTGGAAGGGCATGGCAAACAAAAATGAGTTTAATTGGTGGGTTAGGTGTTCATAACCTCGGAGATTATTTACTTGTGCTTGTTAGCCGGCCTTTGGGATCAAAAGATCTCACATGGAAGATAACCAGCTTTGAAAAATAATACAATCTTGTAAATATACTACTTATCAGCTAATAGACATCGGACTAATATATGGACTAATTAATGTTTCTCATTTTTTGAAGGAGTGGCCTAGGCTTCTCAAGCTTGTACAGTGGGGTAAATTAAAGATGGAAAACTGGGGATTGTAAACATGTAAGTTTTTTGTTTGGGCATTGCTACCTATTGAATTCATGCTCCAATCAATTCATCAAAATGTCCGAACTGATGGAGAGAGGAGTAGAATATATTTCAACCCGTCCTCTCACGTCTATTTTTTTAATACTATATGCTATCAGGGTTTTGAACTCTAAGAGCTCTTGCCTCCGGTACTCCTATACCTTGCTACACAGTGTGGGGATCTGTACATGATTGTTGATGAAAAGAACAACTCTGTTGCTGATGTGTGGGATGGGGTGAATTTGGAATTAACTTTTTGTAGAATGAACTGTCAATGAAAAGAAGGTACATATACAAAAACCAAAAAATAGTCCCATGCATATACTTGCTGACCTGGCGGAGGTAGAGGCGGTTGAGGCAGCGGAGGTGGTTGGTATTCCGGGCAGCCATCATGGACGTAGGCAATAGCAAAAGTATCCACCGATGCTCGAGTCCTGGCACTTGCTGTGCTTACTAACACTGTAACACATGCGTAGCTAGCCCTGTCCTCTATGGCGCGCTTGCAGTTGGGCTGGTAGGGGATAGACCATTCCAGTTTACCAAATTTGGACACTCGTGATGGCAACTTGAAGGGTCGTCTTAGGGCATCAATTGGCTTGAAGTGCATCTGAAACAGACTGCTGCGCACCACGGCGTGCACCATGGTCGAGCCTGCAGAATCACCGACGATTCGTGTGATGTTGAGGGTGAAGGCCCTCAAGTTGACCCGTATGTCGATGGAACAGCATCCGATGCCATCACACGGCCCCATGGGTAGCTTCTCCATGATCTGAGCTTGGGCACAGATAGCGGAGCAGCTCCCAACCTCCACGGCCGAGCTGAACATTGAGGCCGTAATGCCGCAGCCAAAAATATACAAGGACAGGTTTGACGAGCCAGATATGGCGAAGGGCCTACCTGGAGCTTCCCAGTGGATGGAGCAGTCGCGGACACACTCGGAACCATTTTCACCGAGTAGGAAAAATTGGCGTACACGAAGGTGGAATCCACAAAGGGGACCGCCCCCAGGGGCGAGTTGCCCTTGTTCAGCACCAGATAACTGGTGTTGGTGTGCTTGTCGACAGTACATGTGAGATTGAAACCAGGCAAGGAGCATGAAGGACCTAGTCCGAACGGATAAGGTGTCCTATCACTACTATGACCACAGGTGTCGGAGCAGTTTCTTCTAGCCATGGTCAGTGCCATGGCCATTGTTGTCGACGGCAGCACGAGCACTGTTGCAAGCACGAGCGATGCCATGGCCGTGCTCATCTTGTGTATGCATGTATTGTGTTGGGATAGATAGCACCGGCAGTGGTGCTTCTTCAACCTGTTAGTTTGTGCTATATATATAGAGAAGTGCATCGCTGCACGCAGTGGCATCTGCACGCAGCGCATCAACGTCGCGTACTGGATCGCGATTCGCATCAGCCAACCATGCTACTTGGAGTATAGAGGAACGTTGGAGAGCGATATAGTACTTCTAGCATCTAGTAGTACGCCGGATGCATGCATCTTGGGTCCCACTGACTGACTAGCTAGTTATAGTGGAACGATTCATTGAAGATGACTAGCTACCGCGGAACGACTTGCGGGCCGTGGAAAAAGGGGCAATATAGTACTATTGTTGACTAGTTAAGTACTCTGTAGTCATGACTCACAACTTTTTCTCTTTTGATTTGACAAAATGCGCCGAAAGTACATTAGTACCTGGCTACGAGGGCAGGGGGAGATGGCTTGCGACCTACGTTGGCGCGTCACGTACGCGGCTGACTTTGAGAATTGAGACAGCGCAGCAGATCAAGTTTGCCGAGACCGGCATGCGTCACGCATCGTTCTCCTCAACGCCCGCGGCGGCACGGTGGATGCGAGGTTCCTGCGAGAAGCTGAATTCATCGACATCGGAGGTATTGCCTCGTTCCCTTGTCACTTTGCTTGCAACCATGCAGACTACTTTCACTATGTTGTTGAGAAATTAATTTGTTTTTTCCGGCAAGAAGAGAAACAGTCATTCATTACCTGGAGAAGCCGTGCTGCGGTGCTGCAAAGTGACGGCGAGTTTCAGATGTTGCCCAGTGCCCGTGGAGAAGGGGATCTTTGTTTCAGGAGGACATGAATAGCACTTGAAGCAGAGAGGTGAGATGTAGGTCCTGCACACAAATAGACTAAAGCTCCTTATTATTATTATTTTTTGAATGAAAGGGGTTTCCCCCCTGCCCCATTTTATTGAAGCAGCAAAGAAAACCAGATTCGGAATACAAGCTTAACAGCTGGATCCCCACACAGCCCACACCAGGCAACCACCAGGCAGACTAGAAACAGAACTAACTGGAAGGTCTAAACAGCCTCAGAAACTAGCAAACACTTTAGCCTACATGAAGTTCTTTTTATTACAAAACCCAAAGGCAAGGGCCAAAAGTGAAAGCTAATTGTCTACTGACGACGACCGGAGATCAGGTCCAGGCAATCCGCAGGAGCTCCCCCCGGTGTTTGTCGAGCAACAGAATACATCTTCGCAGCAGCTCTGCTTGGGTGTCGTCGCAGAGTACCCCCCAGCGCAGAAGCACATTTTTCAACTTGACAAGGACGCAATTCAAGCCTCTCCACGAGCGGCCCTGAAAACAGAAATCATTCCTTAGCCTCCAAATGCTCCACAAGGATGCAGCCGTGACCAGATTGAGCACAGGTTTACATTTGTAAGAATGCCACACATCACATATGTCTTCAAAACAAGTAAAAGGTTGCACATTAAAAAACTCAGAGACCAGCGACCAGATACATTTGGCCACAACACAATCAAAAAATAGATGTTGAGTGGACTCATTTTCTCTACAAAACAGGCAGGAGAGGTCTTCCACCTGTCTACGTTTGTTCAAATTATCTCTGGTCAGAACTTTATTGTACACACAAAGCCACATGAAAACATGAATATTTTGAGGACACAAAACTTTCCAAAGAGATTTTCCAATCGGAGAAACAATTCCCCCAAAGTTTATAGCTTCATAGAAAGATTTAACTGAGTACAGCCCCTTAGATTCAAGAGACCAGATGGGCAAATCTGGGGAGGTAGACAGGGGGGGAATCCCTAATGTGGTCTTGTAATTGATTCCACCTAAGCATCCCCCTCAGATCGACACATCGCCTAAAAGTAAGTTTCAGAGTAGTCCCATCCCACACTTGAGGCTGGTTGCAAATTTCAAACAGGTCCCAAAACATAGTTCTTAGGGAACAATCCCAAGCCCACGTATCATGCCTAAAACTTATTTTATCACCTCTTCCCACCTTCCAAACATAGAAAGTTTTTGAAGCATTTAAAGCCCAGGTCACACTTTTCCAGAAGGGAGACCCAACTTTTTGCTTGGCCCACAGAATATTCGGCGAGTGAGTGTTATATTTAAAAGCCACAATCTTTTTCCAATCACTGTCATTAGATTCAAAGAAACGTTTTCCCCATGAGGCCAAAAGGGCCGTGTTGAATTCTTTCAAGTTGGGGATACCGAGTCCCCCAAATTCCTTTTTTCTAGTAACCAGACCCCAGTTGGCCAGGTGGTATTTATGTTGATCATCTATATTACCCCAGAAAAAATGAGTCATTTGAGAATTAATGGCATTAATTGCCCATTTAAGGAATTTTAAAGCTCCTTATTATTAGAAGATGCTGCTGGAAGACGTATCCAAAGTTTACAGATAAGTTGCCACAGGATTTTTCTTTCTTGTCAACAACTATGATGGGAACATTATTAAAGCCATGGACCAAACCACTCTACAAAATATTGGCTTGGTATATGGGTGAGAGCAAAGCAACAAGTGTGTGTTAAAAACTGTGTGGTCCATGATTTTGCCTCAATAATTGGCTCAATCCGCTGACGTGTTACACAAGGGTACTGTGGCCTCTGGCCTTACCTCACATCCTCTAATGTATGAAGGATTTTGACATATAAGGTTTTCATTTTCGGTACTTTACTTTTTATCTACTCCTTCCGTCCCATAATTTAAGAGTGTTTTCGACAATAATAGTAGATTTAGGTACTTCATTTTATCATTTCAATATGTTGGCTACTGCATTTTCTGTACTTTAGTTGTTATCTGGTATTTTCAGGCCATCGAGTAGCAGAATGTTTACATAAATTCATCCTGCAGTAGACACGATGCAAGGAAGAAAAAACAGAATTATGTGATTATCAGGATGAAATTCATCCTCATCCTGCTCGAAAAGCAAAAAAATAAAAAAGGTGGATGCATGACTGGCTTACCTCATGAGCTTCTTCTGCTCTGCTGCATCTGCTTCCTCCTTCATTCTCAGTTGCCACGAGATTCAATCTGTTGATTCAGGCGAGTCTTTCTTGGTCAGTCTCGAGGGAACGACTGCATCTTTGGAGGTGGGAGGTGACGAGAAGAGGAGGACAGAGGATCCCCCACTTGGATGGTAGGCTCTTGCGGCGGGAACGGCCCCTCATCTCTGGTCTGCGAGACTGATACGAAAGAACGAATGAGATGGGCCTCCACGACATACTAAACTACTAACAGGCTGGGCCGAACAGCTTTTTGTATGCGCGTACGTATGCGCGCTCCGTATCGGTCCTCAGTGTGTTTTCTTCTCCATCTGGAATTGGAAGGGGTTCTACTTTTACAAGTATTTCCTGCAATATATGGTGTAGATCACAGCTCCTTCCGACGCGTATCCAGGCCTTGCAATCAAATGAGGCCACCAAGGAGGGATGTTGGTACACTTCTTGTGCAAGACGGACTGCTAAGTCTTCTTCTTCCTTTGGATTGTGTGAATTCCATAGGATAGGGATGATCCTCGGCTGTGGTTCACGATCTCCAACAGAAACAGGTGCTTCCTTCAACCACTCGATCATCTGATCGATGCTTTCTTTTACAAGAATATTCACATCATCTGGCGGTTCAACGTCTGTTGCAGATAGAGCGCGTCTATGAACATCTTCCTCTTCGCCTGCCACCAATGGATCCAAGAAGTTTGCATTGAATATTGCATCGTCTTGGTCAGCAGCAGATGGCACGATGACTCCATACCTCATCCGCGTGTCACCCACATCGCGCGCTCGGACTTTGAGCTGCCGAATCCGCGTCGCAACTCGGCGCCGAGCTGGGATGGTCCACACAAATCGGATGATCCGCCGAAGGTAGCCCAGTAGGCCTGTGGTCTGGTGGCCAGAACCTGCAACATACTGGATGTAGAGCTCGACGTTTCCGTCGCAGTCGCGGGTCAGGCCAATGACTTGCTTCATCCACGCCCGCACCTGGTGGTCGTGATGGTTGGCCTCGGCGAGGTGGAGGAGCAGACCATTCATGCTCTCCATCTCGTCCTTGATGAACTCAACATCACCCCGAATGCCTCCAAGCAGCTGTGCCTCGTTGACAAGGACAGTGGTGAGCCGGCCCAGAAGCGAGGTGAGGGCTCTCTGGGCATCCATCTCTGGTAGCAAAGATCAAGAGGCATCCATGCATATCAAGGGAAATGAGATGCTGGATGAAACATGGTTGGGATTTGGGACCTGCAAGAGGCATAAGCTAGCATTTCAGCTACCAATTGTTGACCAAGCAAAGAAACAGGCAAATGGCAGTTGCGAAATGCCAACCGGTGGCTGCCCCGTCTGTAGTTTGACTAAGCTTTGTTTTGCACTATGGACAACTCTCAAGTATAACATTGCTTTTCTCGTTGGTTGCTTCTTCCCTTCTCCGAAGGCTGTTTCTTCCTTCTAAGGAAAGCAAGAAAGCTGCATTCAATCATTAAAAGAAAAGAAAAAAGGCATAATGTTTAACAGGCAGTAGGCAGTTATTCGAAGGCTATTATTAGTCTTAGTATAAGCTATGTCAATTAGAAAATGGTTATGATTAATCCATAGGTAATTAGTTAAGTATTGATGTGCTTTCTATTTCATACTTATCCACCTTGCATTCATTGTCCAGTTGTCCAAGCCCAGCCTCTGCTGTCCTTTTCTCTATTTGAGCCAAATAGAGAAACAAATTGTATGTCCGCTGACTATGAGATTAACTTGGAAATTAGAAAGAAAACAGGCAACAATGAAAATGTATTTTGTGTTCTTGCAGATGCTGTCCTTCACTATCTTCTCCTCTATTGATATATAATACCTGTGAAAATTAAGAAACAGGCACATAGGCAAATAAAAGGTTCTTACAGTTATTCATGTTTTCAGTCATACAGCACAGAAGCCAGCAAGCATTACAAAAACCACAATAATTGTAATTCCTTTGAACCAAAGAGGATCTTATAGAAAAACAATCTCAAGAAGTACGGTTGTCAGAATTTTTATTCCCATGCGATTCATTTGGATGAAAGATGCCACTATGCATATGACTGGTCCAAAGCATCCTAAACCCGATTACCTGGAGCAGGTCTCGCAACTGAAGGTAGCAACCATGCAGACTACTTTCACTATGTTGTTGAGAAAATAATTCAGTTTTTCTGGGAAGAAGAGAAACAGTTGTTGATTACCTGGAGAAGCCGTGCTGCGGTGCTGCAAAGTGACGGCGAGTTTCAGATGTTGCCCAGTGCCCGTGGAGAAGGGGATCTTTGTTTCAGGAGGACATGAATAGCACTTGAATCAGAGAGGTCAGATCAGATGTAGGTCCTGCACACAAATAGACTAAATCTCCTCGTTATTGGAAGATGTTGCTGGAAGACGTATCCAAAGTTTACAGACAAGTTGCCACAGGATTTTTCTTTCTGGGCAACAACTATGATGGGAACATTATTAAAGCCATGGACCAAACCACTCTACAAAATATTGGCTTCTGGCCTTACATCACATCCTCTGACGTATGGAGGATTTTGACATCTAAGGTTTTCATTTTCGGCACTTTACTTGTTATCTACCAGTAGATTTAGGTAATTCATTTTACTGTTTCAATATGTTTGCTACTGCATTTTCTGTACTTTACCTGTTATCTGGTATTTTCAGGCCATCGAGTAGCAGAATGTTTACATAAATTCATCCTGCAGTAGACACGAGGCAAGGAAGCAAAAGCAGAATTGTGTGATTATTAGGATGAAGAAATTCTTCCTCATCCTGCTCGAGAAGAAAAAAAAAGGTGGATGGATGACTGACTTACCTCATGAGCTTCTTCTGCTCTGCTTCCTCCTTCATTCTCAGTTGCCATGAGATTCAATATGTGGATTCAGGCGAATCTTTGTTGGTCAGTCTCGAGGGAACGACTGCATCTTCGGAGGTGGGAGGTGACGAGAAGAGGAGGACAGAGGATCCCCCACTTGGATGGGAGGCTCTCGTCGGCGGGAACGACAACATAGCTCCGCCGCCGCCGGCCTCCCGGAAGCCGGCCTGATTGAGCCAGAAGGGCTCGAACCGGAATCGCGGCAGGGTGGAGGGCCGCTCGTCGGCGGTGGAGAAGAGGAGGGGGACATGGTCAGACCTGATCCGGGTGACAACCCGGAGCAATGCCAGGGGGCAGCGTAATTCCCATTCAGGGGAAACTAGGACACGATCCAGGACGGATTGTGTCGGGACAATCTGCCGGTTCGACCAGGTGAACCTGGCACCCGTCCGATCAAGTTCGCGAAGCCCCAGCTCCGCGATCCAATCGTTGAATAATTGCATCCGGGGGGAGTTAATCCGATCATTATTGTTCTCATCCGGGGATCGGATGAGATTAAAGTCTCCGCCCACGAGAACTGGGAGGAGGGAGTTAGAGATCTTCAGCTGCAGCTCTGCTAGGAAGGCCGGGGAGCGGCGGTGGTCCGCCGGTCCGTACACAATAATGACCTCCCATTTGAAATTTAGGGCGCGCTCGAAGATCTCCATACTAACGAAGAATTCGCCCCGGTCCATGCCACCCACCTCAAAGGTGGCATCCTTTACCCCTAAGAGGATGCCGCCAGAGTGGCTTGAGGTCCCACTAGAAGGGAGCCAGTGCCAAGCGAAGAGGTGGGAGCTAAGGCGTTCAAGCTCCTGAAGGGCGAACTCAGTACGCAAGGTTTCCTGGATGGCAATGATGTCAATGCATTCATCACGAATGTACTCAATGAGTTGGCGACGACGACCATCATGGCCGAAGCCGCGGATGCTCCAGAAAAGGGCCCGCACCTAAGCCCCCATCGGGGGGGGGGCTGCTTGACCCCAGGACACAGGAAGCGCTTTGAGCGCGGAGGGCAGCAGTGCGCGAACGGGTGCGGCCATGGATTATCCCGTCGGCCACCGAAGGGGCCTGAACCGCGGGGGTGGTGGTCGACCTCTCGGGAGGCCGAAGCAGGCGAGCGCGGGTCTCAGCCAGCTTGCCATCTAGAATCTCCCGGGCCCTAATGGCCGCGATCTGTTCTAAGGGGGGACCGACCTCCCCCCTGAAAGCAATGGCCGAGTCATTGGCCACCTTGGCGAGGTGGCCAAGCGGAGCAGCCTCAAGAGCGGAAAATGAGCAACAGGAAGAACTGGGGAGGTCGGAGTCCGCACCTGACTCGAGGTTTCAGACCGCCACGCGGAGCTCCGCGTGCTCGGCGATGGACGGCGTCGGAGAGTCGGCCGGCCGCGCCGCATCGAGGCGGGCGCTGCGGCGGGAGGACGTCACCGGCATCGAGGTGGAGCGGGGCCGCCTGGCGTACACCACCATCGGAGGGGGGTGCGCGGAGGTCGGCGAGGAGACGTCCATAGCCACCGAGGCGGACGGGGCGGTCGGCGAGGAGAGGCGGACGTCGGAGGGCACCGGCGGGGGTAGCGGGCTGGCGAGCTCCAGGGTGAACCCGTCCGCAACCCCCACGGGTGGAGGCGACGGGGCAGGTGCGACGGGAACCTCACACCCGCCTCCACCTGTGGAGACCGGGGAGGCCGAGCCGGCGGGGGACGGGGGGTCCGGCCCCGACGGCGAGGAGCGAAGGGCGGAGACGGCGCAGGAGGAGCGAGGCGACGATGGCGGGGCGACGAGGAGGCCCACACTAGAGATGTCACTGGCCGACTCTGACGAGGACTGAGAGGGTATGACCGGCGGGGTGGCCAAGCGGAGGGCCACCGCGAGGTCAGCGGCCGACACTCGAGTGCGCCCCGCCCCGGAACCGCCACGACCCGCTGGTGGGTTGGAGGGCTCCCGGGAGGGGGAGCGGGAGTGCTCCGAGCCGTCCTCGTCATCTCCTGGATCATCGAGGCGAGAGTGGCGCAAGCGCCTGTGGTGGGAGTCATCGGCATCAGCTGGGCCACCCCCCAGGTGACTATCATCAGAGAAGCGGGGGCGGCCGACGTGGTTCGGAGGCTCAGGGCAGATCTTGAGGTCGTCGCCATCGTCGTTGAAGAAGACCCGGATCGTGACATGGAGCTTGGAGGAGTCCAGGCACTTCACCTTGACCCGAACATCCTCCTCCTTGCGTAAGGAGAGCTCGTCGACCACCACCACCTTGCCTAGGATCTTGGACATACTGCGGATGACTCGCTCAGACCGGGCCACATCTAGCAGGCCGGCGATGAGGAGCCAAGCAGTGTCCAGGACAGCGATAGCCTTGGGATCCCACCGCGGCTCAGATATGTTCACCACAATGTCGTTGAGTGCCAGGGTGATGTTGTTGCTGCGGGTACAGAATCCCATACTCATAGCGTCGGGGAAGATCACCGAGAAGGCGTTGGAAGCGGTGGGGGTCACCTGCCAATCCCACGTGCACCTGCACAAGTGGTTGAGCTCTGCCTCAAGCAGCTCCGGGGTGGCGACGTCCTCGCCCACGACCGTCACAATCGCCAGCAGCGAGGGGGAGGGAGGGGGGATCTCTGGAACCTCGATGTGGAAGAAGGCCATGTCCTCGATGCCGTGGCCGTACATCATGATCTCCTCCGTCACCGGGCGATCCGGACAGAGAATCGCGGGGTGCCCGGCATCCTTGCACAGGTAGCACATCGGGGGGTTGGGACAAGCCACCTGGAAGTGGCCGGTCAAGCCACAGTTGAAGCACGGTGGGCCGTCGAAAGAGGCGTTGGTGCCCGGAGGGGGAACCGCGGCGGCGGTGGAGGCGGCAGCCTGAGGGCGCGGAGGGCCCTTCTTCTTCTTCTTCTTGGGACCCTGGTGATGAAGCTATGTACCTAGGGTAGGGTCATGGACCTGTCCTAACTGCCCTACCCAAGGACATCTCTAGAAGAAATCACCTTTCAATCGACTTGGAGGTGTTCCACTCGACAGACTCGAAGACACTCGACTAAGAAGCAATCACTCGACCAAGATCCAACCACTCGACGGCCAGGAGACCTAAAGTTACTCTGCGCGCTAACGATCGGACATTAAGTAGCTTTTATGGTCATCATAGCACTTTATTACTAGCGTTACCAGTAACGCCCTGCCTTAATGTACATTGAACCCTTTGTAACGTGGGCTGGCCGGGGTCCTGGCGCACTCTATATAAGCCACCCCCTCCTATGAGACAAGGGCTCGCACCTCTGTAATTCATACTCACATAATCCAGTCGACCGCCTCTGGGCTCCGAGACGTAGGGCTATTACTTCCTCCGAGAAGGGCCAAAACTCGTAAACCCTGCGTGCTTACAACTTCTCCATAGCTAAGAACTTGCCTCTCCATTCTTACCCCCCTACACTACTATCAGACTTAGAACCACGACAGTTGGCGCCCACCGTGGGGCCGGTGTTTTAGCGTTTGTTGGAGGAGTTGCGATCTTTTCTGACCCGAATCATCATGGTTTTTGGCGGATTTTCGATGGAGTGCTGCGAGATCCGTCTCGGCGCGCTCACGTTCATCGTCGACGACTTTGCTTGGCTCTAGGAGGCCCCGCTCGACGTGGACGCACTCCCTGCTCACGGGGCAACGCACTTTAGCGCGTGCATCCGCGACGTTCTTCTGCGGAAACCGTCGACCCCCTACCGGTCGGCTCCTATGTTGTCCTCCCTCCCCGTTTCCCGCCGGCGCAAGTGCTCTGGTTGGTCGAGACTTCAACGGTGGGTGAGGCACGCGGTGGCACATCAGTCGGCCACCCCCCAAGTCGCGGCGATCGAGCCCGACGAATCCCTCTACGGCCTGTTCGACTGGCTCCGCAGAGACCGCATCCGAGTGCGACAGCAGCGATCCGGCGGCGGAGGTTCTGATGGTCGATGGACCACACAGTCCTCCCGGTTTTCCCCGCACCGACGGAGGCGCGGGTGGAGGCGACCCGTCGCGTCTCCATGAGGAGTATCTTCCCGAGCCTCTCACGTCACTGCAGAGAGAAGAACTTCGCCGCCGAAACATGGATGCACTGCACACTCCTATCGTTGGAGAAACCCCCGAGGCTTGTGCCTTGGAAGACGCGCGCCTGGCAAACTTGGCCGAGCGCACCCGACTGGAGAACCTCCAGTGAGCACTCGACGAGCGTGCGCGACAACGGGTTCCTGAATCCAGTCGACGTCAGCTCTTCCCGCCCCGCAGGTATATCAAACTCCGATTCAGAATTTAGCAGCTGCGGCCCGTATAGCGGAGTCGATTCAACCTTCCCAGTCGGAGGATGGCAGCGGCTTGCTGCAGATCAGAGCGTTACTCCGGGCAGCAGGAGATCAGAATTCCGCTGTTTCTTAGTCACCGAACAGGATTCACAGCAGACCCGTTGCCGCGGACACAGTCCAGTCGGCTCACAGCCCGAGATCGCCCCCGAGGCGTGAGGGACGTGGAGACCGGCGTGACCAGTATGGGAACCATGAGCAGTATGATCACCGAGTCGATCGTGACGGTCGACGTCGAGTGCCCACGCCTCCCCCGAGGAGCGGGTCGTATGTGCCTTGCCAGCAGGATGACAGGCGCCCTCATAGTGGTGGGCGAAGGATTCCAGTCGACCCCAGAGGGCCAGGCTTTGACGCGAGATCCATTCTCGTCCAGGGTTTGGTCGACAGGAACAGGGCTCACCGAGAAGGTCACGACAGAGATGCACCTACCAGCAGCAGAATACATGTTTCGGGGCCAGAGTGCTTTAGTAGAGCCATCAGGGCCGCTGTGATTCCTCCCAACTTCAGGTTGGCGACTGGAGTCAGTAAGTTCACTGGCGAGTCCAAGCCCGATACTTGGCTTGAGGACTACCGAGTGGTCGTCCAGATTGGCGGCGGCAATGATGAAGTGGCCATGAAGCACCTGCCTCTCATGTTGGAGGGCTCGGCCAGAGCGTGGCTGAACCAGTTAGCACCTAGCAGCATTTACACTTGGGAAGATCTCTCCCGAGTGTTCGTCACCACATTTGAAGGCACATGCAAGCGACCGGCAGGGCTGACGGAACTACGGTCTTGCATGCAGAAGCCGAATGAAACTTTGAGGGATTACATTCAGAGGTGGATCACGTTACATCACTCGGTGGAGAATGTGCCTGACCACCAAGCAGTTTGTGCCTTCAAGGAAGGCGTCAAGTACAGAGAACTGAATTTGAAATTCGGTCGAACCGGAGATATGTCCCTGAATCGGATGATGGAGATTGCCACCAAGTACGCTAATGGTGAGGATGAGGATCGACTCGGGAGTGGCAAGATCAAGTCAGTCGCCCAAGAAACTGGAGGAAATTCCAATCGGAAACAGAAACGGAAAGCCGAGCCAGTGGCTCCCGGGGAAGCCTTGACTTTAACCCAAGGAAAATTTAAAGGGAAACCTAAAGGACCTTGGAACCCCAAAAAGGTTAAAGACCAGGATGGAAATGATGTGTTGGACTTACCATGTCTCGTCCACACAAAGAAAGATGAAGAGGGTAATTTCATTTACCCAAAACATACCACTCGATAGTGTCGACTCTTGATCCAGCAGTTCCAGGGCAAGCAGCCCAAAGGTAAGGAAAAGGAGTCGGACAAGGTCGAGGACAAAGAAGACAGTGACGACGGATATCCTCAGGTCAATTCCACTCTGATGATTTTTGCCGATGTTGAAAGCAAAAGTCGACTGAAAGTTATTAACCAAGAGGTGAATATGGTCGCTCTGGTGACACCTAGTTACCTGAAATGGTCTCAGACTGCCATAACATTTGACCAGTTCGACCACCCAACGCACATCGCCACCCCTGGGAGGCAAGCTTTAGTGGTTGACCCAGTTGTTGAAGGCACTCGACTGACCAAAGTCCTGATGGATGGTGGAAGTGGTTTGAACATATTGTATGCTGAGATGTTGAAAGGGATGGGCATTCCGATGTCCAGACTCAGTGCCAGCAACATGAGTTTCCATGGGGTCATTCCTGGGAAGAAGGCTGAATCACTCGGCCAGATTGCTCTCGATGTGGTTTTCGGTGATTCCAAGAATTACCGCAAAGAGAAGTTGACATTTGAAGTTGTAGACTTCCAGAGTGCCTACCACGCTATTTTGGGCAGGGCGGCTTATGTACGCTTCATGGCCCGACCATGTTATGTGTATCTCAAATTGAAGATGCCTGGCCCCAAAGGTGTGATCACTATTACGGGCAATCGGAAGAAAGCGGAAGAATGTTTTCAGAAAGGTTCGAAGATCGCCGATGCTCAGATGGCAGTGGTGGAGTTGCAGGAATACCAGAAGACTGCAGACTCGAGTGATTTGTTGCGAGCCAAGAAGCCCGCTACAGAGTCAGCTTTTCAGTCGACTGGCGATACGAAGACAGCTCACATCCACCCGACCGACCCCAGCGCTGCTCCAACTCATATCTCGACAACACTCGACTCCAAATAGGAAGAAGCGCTCGTCCAGTTCCTCCATGAGAACTGGGACATTTTCGCATGGAAGCCCTCTGACATGCCGTGTGTTCCCAGGGAGCTGGCTGAGCACCACCTAAGAGTCGACTCAAAAATAAAACATGTCAAGGAACATCTCCGACGGTCCGCCGTCCAAAAGAGAAAGGCCATTGGCGAAGAGGTAGCTCGGCTCTTAACGGCGGAGTTCATCCGAGAAATCTACCACTCTGAGTGGCTTGCCAATGTTGTCATGGTCCCCAAGAAGGACAAGTCACTTCGCATGTGCATTGACTTTAAACATATCAATCGGGCCTGCCCGAAAGATCATTTTCCTCTCCCCCGCATCGACCAGATAGTCGACTCGACTGCAGGATGTGAGCGACTGTCTTTTTTAGACGCCTATTCCGGGTACCATCAGATCCGTCTGTATGGACCTGACAAGATCAAAACAACTTTCATCACTCCATCTGGGTGCTTCTGTTATGTTACCATGCCATTCGGCCTCAAGAATGCCGGAGCCACATTCATGAGGATGATTCAGAAGTGTTTGCTCACCCAAATCAGTCGGAATGTGGAGGCGTACATGGATGATATTGTGGTCAAGTCATGGAAGGGTTCCGACCTGCTGACTGACCTTGCTGAAACCTTTGCCAACCTCAGAAGGTTTGATATCAAGCTTAATCCATCAAAATGCACATTCGGGGTTCCTGGCGGAAAGTTACTCGGTTTTCTCGTTTCCGAACGGGGAATTGACGCCAATCCAGAAAAAGTCGATACTATACTCCGAATGAAAAGTCCTGTGCGAGTGCACGATGTTCAGAAGCTTACTGGTTGCTTGGCCGCCCTAAGTCGATTCATATCTCGTCTTGGTGAAAAGGCATTGCCTCTTTACCGATTGATGAAGAAGTCTGATAAGTTCGAGTGGACTCCTGAAGCTGACGCAGCGTTCGCAGAGCTCAAAGCTCTGCTCTCCACCCAGCCAGTGCTTGCTGCCCCAATCAGCAAGGAGCCTTTGCTGCTTTACATTGCAGCCACGGGACAAGTCGTCAGTACGGTACTTATGGTCGAGCGGGAAGAAGAAGGGAAAACCTTCAAAGTTCAGCGCCCAGTGTATTATATTTCTGAAGTCTTGACCCCATCGAAGCAAAGATATCCTCATTATTAGAAGCTCGTATATGGGATTTATATGACCACAAAGAAAGTTGCCCACTACTTCTCTGATCATTCCATTACAGTCGTCAGCGACGCTCCGTTGTTAGAGATCTTGCATAACAGGGACGCAACTGGTCGAGTGCCAAAATGGGCGATTGAACTCCTTCCTCTAGATATCAAGTTTGAGGCAAAGAAAGCTATCAAGTCCCAGGCAATCACGGATTTTGTCGCCGAGTGGATTGAACAGCAACTGTCGACTCAGGTTCACTCGGAGCATTGGACCATGTTCTTCGACGGTTCCAAGATGCTAAATGGTTCCGGCGCCGGAGTAGTGTTGGTCTCCCCCAGAGGAGATAAACTCAGATATGTTCTTCAAATCCACTTTGATTCCTCTAACAACGAGGCAGAATACGAAGCACTTTTATATGGGTTGCTCATGGCCATTTCACTCGACGTCCATCGCCTCATGGTCTATGGCGACTCAGATTTGGTGGTTAATCAAGTGATGAAGGAATGGGACGTCAGAAGTCCAGCCATGACTGGTTATTGCAATGCAATGAGAAAGCTGGAGAAGAAATTCGAGGGGTTAGAGCTTCATCACATACCCCGACTAAAAAATCAAGCAGCTGATGATCTGGCAAAAATAGATTCCAAAAGAGAAGCCATTCCCAGCAATGTGTTTTTGGAACACATCCACACACCATCAGTCTAGGAGGATCCCTTCACTGAAGAGGCCCCGCAGCCAAAAAGTGCCACGGATCCGACTGAAGTTGAAGTTCCAGCTGTGTCGACCTGATCATGGAAGTCTTGGTTATCACTCCCGTCTGGACAGAACCGTACATCGCGTACATCCTAAGGAAAGAACTCCCAGAAGACGAAGAAGAGGCTCGACAGATCGTCCGTCGATCCAAGGCCTTTACAGTCATAAAGGGACAGTTATATAGAGAAAGCGCGACTGGGGTCGGCCAGAAGTGTATTACACCAGAAGAACGTCAGATGATCCTTAACGATATCCACTCGAGGACCTGTGGTCATCATGCGTCCTCTCGGACCATTGTGGCTAAAGCATACCGAGAGGGGTTCTACTGGCCAAGAGCCAATGAGATGGCAAAAGAGATAGTCGACAAATGTGAAGAATGTCAGTATTACTCCAATATGCCGCACAAGCCCGCGTCAGCCCTGAAAACCATTCCACTCGTCTGGCCCTTCGCTGTTTGGGGGCTGGACATGGTTGGACCACTGAGAACAGGCAGGAGCGGCTTCACTCATGTGCTGGTAGCAGTCGACAAGTTCACCAAATGGATTGAAGCCAAGCCTATCAAGAATCTCGATGCTTGCACCGCTATCAGTTTCATCAGAGAGTTGATATTCAGATATGGAGTTCCACACAGCATCATCACCGACAACGGGTCAAACTTTGATTCCGACAAATTTAGGGCCTTTTGCGCCTCTCAGGGCACTCGAGTCGACTATGCTTCGGTCGCTCACCCCCAGTCGAATGGACAAGCAGAAAGGGCAAACGGCCTAATTCTCAAAGGACTGAAACCCCGATTGATGCGCGATCTCAGGAACGCAGCAGGTGCATGGGTCGACGAGCTTCCATCAGTCCTTTGGGGATTAAGAACAACCCCGAATCGATCGACCAGAAGAACCCCATTCTTTCTGGTCTACGGAGCCGAGGCAGTCTTACCGAGTGACCTACTTCACAACGCTCCCCGAGTCGAGCTCTACTCTGAAGATGAAGCAGAACAAACCCGGCAGGACACAGTCGACCTCCTAGAAGAAGAAAGAGAAATGGCCTTGATTCGATCGACCATCTATCAGCAAGACTTGCGTCGATTCCATGCCAGAAACGTGAAGAGCCGAGCCTTCCAAGAAGGAGACTTAGTCCTCCGAGTGGATCAGCAGAAACCACACAAGCTCGCTCCTACTTGGGAAGGCCCCTTCATAGTCACCAGAGTCCTCCACAATGGAGCATACCACCTCTACAATGTCGATCGCCAGATTGATGAGCCACGAGCCTGGAATGCGGAGCTACTCCGCCCCTTTTATACTTGAATTCTCACTCGGATGAGATGTAATAAGAAAAACTCCTGTAGTTTATTTATCAAAGACAAGAGCGTTATAATTTTCCTAGTGATCATTATTGTTTTTGTTTGTGTAAGAAATCCCCCAGTGGGTGTGGCTTAGCTGCGAATCCGCTTCGCCTAAGTTCGTAAAAACTGTTTCCTACCGAGTGGTGAGCCAGCCTCCCACTCGGGGGCTTAGCTGCGAATCCGTTTCGCCTAAGTTTGAAAAAATCCTACCGAGTGGAGAACAATCCTCCCACTCGGGGGCTTAGCTACAGTCCAGTACTCGCCTAAGTTCTCTCACTCGAAGACTTAGCTGCAGTCCGACACTCGCCTAAGTTTGGAAAAATCCTACCGAGTGGAGAGCAATCCTCCCACTCGGGGGCTTAGCTGCAGTCCAGTACTTGCCTAACTTTTCTCACTTGGAGACTTAGCTGCAGTCCGGCACTCGCCTAAGTTTGAAAAAATCCTACCGAGTGGAGAGCAATCCTCCCACTCGGGGGCTTAGCTGCAGTCCAGTACTCACCTAAGTTTTCTCACTTGGAGACTTAACTGCAGTCTGGCACTCGCCTAAGTT
>NC_041386.1:18421016-18426896 GCF_002162155.2 Triticum dicoccoides | reverse complement strand
TAAGTTTAAAAAAATCCTACCGAGTGGAGAGCAATCCTCCCACTCGGGGGCTTAGCTGCAGTCCAGTACTCTCCTAAGTTCTCTCACTTGGAGACTTAGCTGCAGTCCGGCACTCGCCTAAGTTAAAAAAAAATCCTACCGAGTGGAGAGCAATCCTCCCACTTGGGGGGATTAGCTGCAGTGCAGTACTCGCCTAAGTTCTCTCACTTAGAGACTTAGCTGCAGTCCGGCACTCGCCTAAGCTTGAAAAAATCCTACAGAGTGGAGAGCAATCCTCCCACTCGGGGGCTTAGCTGCAGTCCAGAACTCACCTAAGTACGAAACACATCTCAATCCCCAAGAACGACGAGGGGCAGGTCGACTGCCACCTTCTCCTGGGGAGCTTCGCCACAAATACAATGCGCGATTCATCCCGCTCTACAGCAACGAAGTGCGGGTCGACTGCCACCTTCTCCTGGAGAGCTTCGCCACAAATACAACATGCGCTCCGACCCGCTCTGCAATAACAAGGTGTGGGTCGACCGCCGCCTTCCCCTGGAGAGCTTCGCCACAAATACGATGCGCACTCCATCGCCGACCCGCAAGGGCGACAAGACATGGGTCGACTGCCTCCCTCTCCTTCCGAGCTGTGCTGCGAATACAAAAGTTGTCTCGAATGGAGAATGGGTTCACTCAGCAGGAGATTCATAAAGATATTCAACGGTAAACCAAGTTCAGATAAATTCTAAAGGTCCCGGATCACAGATCGAAGTACTCGGGCATGCAGCCCGAAAAAGTTTAAACGGTTACAAAAACCACTCGGCATTCCGAGGCAAATTTAAGGTGGGACATAAGAGTTTGTTCACTCCGCGGGAGGAGGGCTGGCAGGCTCGACGAACTCATCCAGGTCGACGCCGTCGGCTATCCGAGTGGCTGCAGCGAAGTCTCCATAAAGGTTCAGAAGTCATGTTTCTGGGTGTTGGCGACCTTGATTGCTGCCAGTTTGTCTTGTCGCACCTCCTTGCAGTGGACACAAAGCAAAGACAGAGCCACGTCAGTGCCACACCAAGCAGCAGACTTCTTCCACTCCTGCACTCGGTCCAGGATTTCATTTAGTCGAGTCATCAGGGACTCAAGATCATTTTTGAGCACAGCCTCTGGCCAAAGTGCCGGGTCAATCCGTGACATGGCGACCTTCAGTCGAGCCAAGTAGTCCACGACACTGTCGATGCGAGATTCCAGATGGAGCAAATTCATGGCAGTTTCATCTTTCACGGGAGAGTTGATTGGATCCAAACCTGGTTCGATCCGCCCAATCTCCTCTTCAAAGTTCTGGCAAACTCTGCATTCACGATCCAAGGATAAATCAATTTTCGTACACCGAATCGACAAAAAAAATCAGTCGGAACAGAATGTGCACCTTCAAGCTTGATGAACAACTTCTTGGCAAGACTTCTCAGATAGCTCTCCAGATCATCCCTCCTGCGAGCAATGCCATCCATTTTCTCACCCTGGACGAGATTCGCCTTCTTCCAGCGCGAGCACTCCTTGTTGGAGTCATTCAGAGCGGTCTTCAGCCTGGTATTCTCTTCTTCCAACTGGTCGACCGAAGCCAGCTTCTGGTTGGCCAGAGCGGTCCTGTCGTCAGCCTCCTTACGAGCAGCAGCCAAATCCTGATCCTTCTTCGCCAGAGCTTCTCTCAGTTTTTCTGCAAAGAAATGATGATTGATTCAGAAATAGCAGAAGGGTACTCGAGCCTAAAACAGACCAGTCGACAAACTCATCTTACCAGCGGCGCCGTCTCTGACCTTTTGTAGCTCTGTCCTGGCCAACTCCAAGTCAAGGTTCAGTTGAATCTGCTGCTTCTCCAAGTCAGCAAAGCGAGCTCCAAGATCACAAGATTTTTGAAATCAACGGGGAGAAGTTATTTTACAGCGAAAAACAAGAAAGGCAATAAATACTAAGACTACGGTCGACTGCCCGCAGTCCACCATAGTCTCGGGGACTACACCCAGTGGGTGCACTTTGCGTGCCCCCACCGGTTCTGATCCCACTCGACCGGCCCGCCGAAGTCGAGTCCAAAAAAAGGGGCAGAAAGAGAGAAAGTAGAACTCAGACTACAGTCGACTGCCAGCAGTCCACCGTAGTCTCAAGGACTACACCCAGTGGGTGCACTTTGCGTGCCCCCACCGGTTCTGATCCCACTCAACCAGACCAAGTGGAAGAGTCAAACTATTTATACATTTGACAAAATACAAAGACTACAGTCGACTGCCAGCAGTCCACCGTAGTCTCGGGGACTACACCCAGTGGGTGCACTCAGCGTGCCCCCACTAGTCCAAAAAATTCAATCGACACACCCAGTGGGTGTACAGATGAAAAGATTTTCGGAAAGAGTCTTCGGATAGCATATCCTAACAGAACAAGCGGCGACCAACTAACCTGAACGTTGCTCTGGAGAGCCGAGCTGGCATCATAGGCGGCTTGGCTGGCGTCCCGCACCGTCTTCATCTTCTCCATCATAATGCCCGCCTGGCGTATGGCTTCCCTAGCAGCATTCACCTCGTCCTCTGGGACATGATGGGTCGCAAAAAGTGAAGGCGGGTCGACAGGGGCCCGAGCAGTCAACGAAGAAGGCAAGGCACTCAACAGTGGCTCGGCAAAGGTAACAGAACCCCGATTGACGTCGCCAGTGTCCTGAACGACTGGTTCCGCCCTTGGCGTCGACTGTAGCGCCTCACTTACAGGAGCTCGCCTATTCTTCCTCGTCAAAGGCCTCTCGGACTCTTCATCATCATCAGGGAGGTCAATAATGTTGGGAGCTGTGCAAAGTTCAATTGCCAAAATCATGTCACCCAATGATGCACATTGCAGTTGAATCGACCGAATAAAGATAGTACGGCAGAAATCATACCTGGATTAGAAGTGACAGCATCCTCCATCACCTCATCATCATCCCTGTAAGCTGAGGTCCCGGAAGTGTCAGTGCTGACAATTCCAAAGTTCGTCCAGTTAAAACAAGAAAAACAAACAACGCAGAGCGTCGAGTGAATACAAAGAGAGACACTCACGCGGAGGCGACGGGGATATCAATCTTGATCTTCGGCAACGCCTTCCAAGTCCTCAGCTCTGAAACTTTGGGGTGCTTTGGCGCCTTCTCAGTCTGGGTTGGTGAAGAGACCCGAGGACGCTTCAAAGACCGACCAGCCTGAGTAGTTGCCTTGTCGCGGGCACTCGGCCGTTCTTGGTCAAGCTTGGATCGCCTCTCCCTGCGAGGGGGCGACTCGACTTCTTCTCCATCGCTTGAGTCGTCGCTTCCTCCATCCCCTTCACCATCGGAAGTCCACTCGCCACTGTCGCCGCCACTCGCCTCGCCTTCCAAAACTTGCTCTTGCTCCTCGTTGGGCATTGAATACATTTCAATAATGGCCTGAAAGAAAGCAGGGGGAACAAAGTCAGTCGACACAATATAGGCAGCTGCGCGAGTGAATTCAGATTACAAGCAAAACTCAGAATCATACCTGCTCTGGTGCATGAGACTGGTCGAATGGGGGAACTCTCCTGGCTCCCCTGGGATTGTCCTTGTTCCCGGTAATGCCCGACAGCCACTTCTCCAGCGTGTCGTCGTCGACCTCCTCCGGGTGGATCCGAGTGGAGTCTTCAAGACCCGAATACATCCACATCGGATGGTCTCGAGCTTGAAGAGGCTGGATGCGTCACTGAAGGAAGACCTCCAAGAGATCCATACCAGTGACCCCGTCACGAATAAGCTGGACCACCCGATCGACCAACACCTTCACGTGTGCCTTCTCCTCCGGGAGCACCTTCAAAGGGGAGGGTTTCTCCACTCGGTCCATGGTAAAGGGAGGGAGGCCAGTCGATTGCCCTGGCGTCGACTGGTCTTTACAGTAAAACCAGGTCGACTGCCATCCGCGAACTGAGTCAGGAAGAATCATGGCTGGAAAGGAGCTTTTCCCTCTCGTCTGGATGCCAAGACCCCCACACATCTGGATCACATGGGTCCTCTCGTCACTCAGATTAGCCTTTTTCACTGTCTGGGAGCGACAAGTGAAAATATGCTTGAAAAGACCCTAGTGAGGCCGGCAACCCAGGAAATTCTCACACAAAGAAATGAAAGCGGCGGGATAAACGATTGAGTTGGGGGTAAAATGGTGGAGTTGTGCCCCAAAGAAGTTCAGAAACCCTCGAAAGAAAGGGTGAGGAGGCAAGGAAAATCCACAGTCGACATGGGTGGCAAGGAAAATCCATAGCCGGCTCACCCTCCCGAGGTTGTGGCTCAGATTCCTTCCCTGGAAGCCGCGCTGAGTCATAGGGGATCAGCCCCCCTTCGGCCAGGTCGTCGAGGTCTTCTTGGGTGATCCTCGAGTGGATCCAGTCGCCCTGGATCCAGCCCTTCGGCAGGCCGGTCCGCGAGGAAGATCCACCCCGGTTGGTCGCCTTCCCCTTTGACCTCGCCGTCGCCTTCTTTGCCCGCTCCAGAGCCGCCGTCTTCTCCTTCCCCATTGTCGCCGGCTGGACGCGTACGGAGCAGTGATGCTGGGGCGAGAACGAGCGCAGCGGGGGAGCGAGAAGAGGAGAAGAGGAAATGGGAACGCACTGTTCGGGAGACTCCGGTCCAACGCCTTATATGAGGCCACCTCCGAGTGGCTGACGGGTAGGCCCAGATAGCTCTGTCAAATCCCGTAACGATCGCGCGCGCGATACGTGGCGAAAAAGGCGGCGCGAGAATCGAGGCGGCTCCGCTCTATCCCATCCGATTACTGCGGCCTCCCCTATCCCACGCGCTTCCCAAAATTCGGATCCCATGAAATCTGCGGGCAGCAAACAACTTGTTAGACCAAAGATCTCCTCCGCACCGTCACTCGGAGCCTTACAAGTAAAGAAACTCACTCGACGAAGAATTAAGAATGGATCAAGGCGACTGAAAAGGAAGTTGCTGTCATCACTCAAGTCTGTTGATCCGAGACAAGATATGCTCACGGCATGAAAAACGAGTCGGAGAAGTTCTCAACTCCTTCCCCACTCAAACCTCGATCCATTCGGGGGCTAATGATGAAGCTATGTACCTAGGGTAGGGTCATGGACCTGTCCTAACTGCCCTACCCAAGGACATCTCTAGAAGAAATCACCTTTCAATCGACTTGGAGGTGTTCCACTCGACAGACTCGAAGACACTCGACTAAGAAGCAATCACTCGACCAAGATCCAACCACTCGACGGCCAGGAGACCTAAAGTCACTCCGCGCGCTAACGACCGGACATTAAGTAGCTTTTATGGTCATCATAGAACTTTATTACTAGCGTTACCAGTAACGCCCTGCCATAATGTACATTGAACCCTTTGTAACGTGGGCTGGCCGGGGTCCTGGCGCACTCTATATAAGCCACCCCCTCCTCCGAGACAAGGATTCGCACCTTTCTAATTCATACTCACATAATCCAGTCGACCGCCTCCGGGCTCCGAGACGTAGGGCTATTACTTCCTCCGAGAAGGGCCTGAACTCGTAACCCCTGCGTGCTTACAACTTCTCCATAGCTAAGAACTTGCCTCTCCATTCTTACCCCCCTACACTACTGTCAGACTTAGAACCACGACACCTGGCGCCCCCGATTGCCATTACCACCGTTAGACGGCGGGAACACAACCTGGGAGTGGGGAGGCTGGTAGCGACGGGTGGCCGGGGCGCTGTTGGGGTTGGCGACGGGTAGCGGGCGGGGCGGGGAGGGGGACCGGTCCCGGCGACGGGCAGGCGAGGGGGACCGCCGCCGCGAGGAAGGCCTTGACTCACTGGCCGGCGACCTACCACGGTCCCGTGACGCCACCCGAGGAGAGGAGCGACGTGTCGGGGAGCGCGAGCTGCGGTCGTCGCGGGCCGACGA
>NC_041386.1:18419640-18420591 GCF_002162155.2 Triticum dicoccoides | reverse complement strand
CTTGGGGCGCCCCGCGTCGTCCCCCCATTCCCGAGTCATGGACGGTGTGGGGAGAGAGGGGGGCGTAGGGAGGATGGCGGCGCCGGCGAGCAGGGATCTGGGCGGGGCGGCTGGAACTGGCGGCGCGGGTGGGGGGAAGCGGGGGAGGAGGGAACCCTACTGGGGGGCATATCGACCGCCTGCTTGGGCCCGAGGCCACCAGAGGGCGAACCTGGGCCATGCGGGGCGGAACCGGCCCGTCTAGCCGGCCCACCCCAGCCGCAGAGGCCCGCATCCCTTGGGCCGTAGCCGTGTCCACCGCCATGGGGAGGGGGGTAGCAGCCAAGCCCATAGGCCGGCCCAAGAGCACCGCAGCCCGGTATGAGCGCCCCGGAGTGGCCAAGCAGGGAGCTAGGGTTTCCCCGAGCGCCGCCACGGTGGCCGCCGGCGGGGGCGTACGGGGACGACGAGGGGAAGGCGGGGCGGGGATGCGACCCGGAGGGAGGGGCCCGGAGGAACCGCGCGATGGGAAGAAGGGCCGGAAGGGAGCACGTCGGAAGAGGACCGGGGCGAGCTCGGGCGGGATCACCGGAGCCGAACAGGCCGGAGCAGAGGAGGGCATGGCCGGAGTCAAGGGTTTCCAGGAGGTGCGAGCAGGGCCGCGATCCGCGCGGCCGGCAACACCCTAGCTGCCAGCGCGGCGCCGTCGGGAGGGCATCCCGGAACCCAAGGCCAGACCTTGCATCCCCCGCGCCGGAGAGGCGGCAGGAGGGAGACGCCGGTGCCGGCCCGACCCACGGGCGGCCGAACTCCCACCCCTGGGAGTAGGGCCACCGGCATGGTCGGGCAGCAGCCGCGGCGGTGCCTTGGGAGGGACACGGTCCCGGCACACGACGGCGGCCAGCGGCGACGTCGTCGACCTCGACGACGTCAGCCCACACAATCCGCGGAGAGCCAGAGGGAGGGGTCGGT